>NW_028167444.1:600000-875693 GCF_963513975.1 Fringilla coelebs
GAGAAGCGGCACCTTCGCCGGCAGAGAGCATCCTGCCGGCCGCGGTGCGCTCCGGAGCGGGGGCTTGTGCCGAAAGAGGCCGGCAACAGGCGCTTACCTTCGGACAGCTCCGGATCGCCGTCTAATGCGTCTCTTGTCGCCTACACGGCAGGGAAAAGCTTTTCCACTCTGTCTAGGAAGGAGAAAGTGTGCCAGCACAGCAAATGCCTCCCGGACTTTCCCTGGAATTCAGCAAGTGCTTTGCAGCTTGAAATTGGAAGGAAAGCCTCAGATTTAGCAGCCAGAGTTCAGGAGGAGCAGCAGCGAGCACAGCATCGGTTTTGCAGCAGCTCCTTCCATGTGCATGTTTTTGGGAGTGGAAAGGCTTGCAGAGTGTTAAAGTAGCTTTTTCTCTCCGCTGGAAAGCTGCACGCTCAGTGCCAGTCTTCTGCAGCTTCTTTCTTCACGTTTCAGCAGCTAGCACGCTCTCCGTGTGCTGGAGAAGCGGCAGAGGCTTCCTTGCCGGAGAAGCGGCACCTTCGCCGGCAGAGAGCATCCTGCCGGCCGCGGTGCGCTCCGGAGCGGGGGCTTGTGCCGAAAGAGGCCGGCAACAGGCGCTTACCTTCGGACAGCTCCGGATCGCCGTCTAATGCGTCTCTTGTCGCCTACACGGCAGGGAAAAGCTTTTCCACTCTGTCTAGGAAGGAGAAAGTGTGCCAGCACAGCAAATGCCTCCCGGGCTTTCCCTGGAATTCAGCAAGTGCTTTGCAGCTTGAAATTGGAAGGAAAGCCTCAGATTTAGCAGCCAGAGCTTCAGGAGGAGCAGCAGCGAGCACAGCATCGGTTTTGCAGCAGCTCCTTCCATGTGCATGTTTTTGGGAGTGGAAAGGCTTGCAGAGTGTTAAAGTAGCTTTTTCTCTCCGCTGGAAAGCTGCACGCTCAGTGCCAGTCTTCTGCAGCTTCTTTCTTCACGTTTCAGCAGCTAGCACGCTCTCCGTGTGCTGGAGAAGCGGCCGAGGCTTCCTTGCCGGAGAAGCGGCACCTTCGCCGGCAGAGAGCATCCTGCCGGCCGCGGTGCGCTCCGGAGCGGGGGCTTGTGCCGAAAGAGGCCGGCAACAGGCGCTTACCTTCGGACAGCTCCGGATCGCCGTCTAATGCGTCTCTTGTCGCCTACACGGCAGGGAAAAGCTTTTCCACTCTGTCTAGGAAGGAGAAAGTGTGCCAGCACAGCAAATGCCTCCCGGACTTTCCCTGGAATTCAGCAAGTGCTTTGCAGCTTGAAATTGGAAGGAAAGCCTCAGATTTAGCAGCCAGAGCTTCAGGAGGAGCAGCAGCGAGCACAGCATCGGTTTTGCAGCAGCTCCTTCCATGTGCATGTTTTTGGGAGTGGAAAGGCTTGCAGAGTGTTGAAGTAGCTTTTTCTCTCCGCTGGAAAGCTGCACGCTCAGTGCCAGTCTTCTGCAGCTTCTTTCTTCACGTTTCAGCAGCTAGCACGCTCTCCGTGTGCTGGAGAAGCGGCAGAGGCTTCCTTGCCGGAGAAGCGGCACCTTCGCCGGCAGAGAGCATCCTGCCGGCCGCGGTGCGCTCCGGAGCGGGGGCTTGTGCCGAAAGAGGCCGGCAACAGGCGCTTACCTTCGGACAGCTCCGGATCGCCGTCTAATGCGTCTCTTGTCGCCTACACGGCAGGGAAAAGCTTTTCCACTCTGTCTAGGAAGGAGAAAGTGTGCCAGCACAGCAAATGCCTCCCGGACTTTCCCTGGAATTCAGCAAGTGCTTTGCAGCTTGAAATTGGAAGGAAAGCCTCAGATTTAGCAGCCAGAGTTCAGGAGGAGCAGCAGCGAGCACAGCATCGGTTTTGCAGCAGCTCCTTCCATGTGCATGTTTTTGGGAGTGGAAAGGCTTGCAGAGTGTTAAAGTAGCTTTTTCTCTCCGCTGGAAAGCTGCACGCTCAGTGCCAGTCTTCTGCAGCTTCTTTCTTCACGTTTCAGCAGCTAGCACGCTCTCCGTGTGCTGGAGAAGCGGCAGAGGCTTCCTTGCCGGAGAAGCGGCACCTTCGCCGGCAGAGAGCATCCTGCCGGCCGCGGTGCGCTCCGGAGCGGGGGCTTGTGCCGAAAGAGGCCGGCAACAGGCGCTTACCTTCGGACAGCTCCGGATCGCCGTCTAATGCGTCTCTTGTCGCCTACACGGCAGGGAAAAGCTTTTCCACTCTGTCTAGGAAGGAGAAAGTGTGCCAGCACAGCAAATGCCTCCCGGGCTTTCCCTGGAATTCAGCAAGTGCTTTGCAGCTTGAAATTGGAAGGAAAGCCTCAGATTTAGCAGCCAGAGCTTCAGGAGGAGCAGCAGCGAGCACAGCATCGGTTTTGCAGCAGCTCCTTCCATGTGCATGTTTTTGGGAGTGGAAAGGCTTGCAGAGTGTTAAAGTAGCTTTTTCTCTCCGCTGGAAAGCTGCACGCTCAGTGCCAGTCTTCTGCAGCTTCTTTCTTCACGTTTCAGCAGCTAGCACGCTCTCCGTGTGCTGGAGAAGCGGCCGAGGCTTCCTTGCCGGAGAAGCGGCACCTTCGCCGGCAGAGAGCATCCTGCCGGCCGCGGTGCGCTCCGGAGCGGGGGCTTGTGCCGAAAGAGGCCGGCAACAGGCGCTTACCTTCGGACAGCTCCGGATCGCCGTCTAATGCGTCTCTTGTCGCCTACACGGCAGGGAAAAGCTTTTCCACTCTGTCTAGGAAGGAGAAAGTGTGCCAGCACAGCAAATGCCTCCCGGACTTTCCCTGGAATTCAGCAAGTGCTTTGCAGCTTGAAATTGGAAGGAAAGCCTCAGATTTAGCAGCCAGAGCTTCAGGAGGAGCAGCAGCGAGCACAGCATCGGTTTTGCAGCAGCTCCTTCCATGTGCATGTTTTTGGGAGTGGAAAGGCTTGCAGAGTGTTGAAGTAGCTTTTTCTCTCCGCTGGAAAGCTGCACGCTCAGTGCCAGTCTTCTGCAGCTTCTTTCTTCACGTTTCAGCAGCTAGCACGCTCTCCGTGTGCTGGAGAAGCGGCAGAGGCTTCCTTGCCGGAGAAGCGGCACCTTCGCCGGCAGAGAGCATCCTGCCGGCCGCGGTGCGCTCCGGAGCGGGGGCTTGTGCCGAAAGAGGCCGGCAACAGGCGCTTACCTTCGGACAGCTCCGGATCGCCGTCTAATGCGTCTCTTGTCGCCTACACGGCAGGGAAAAGCTTTTCCACTCTGTCTAGGAAGGAGAAAGTGTGCCAGCACAGCAAATGCCTCCCGGACTTTCCCTGCAATTCAGCAAGTGCTTTGCAGCTTGAAATTGGAAGGAAAGCCTCAGATTTAGCAGCCAGAGCTTCAGGAGGAGCAGCAGCGAGCACAGCATCGGTTTTGCAGCAGCTCCTTCCATGTGCATGTTTTTGGGAGTGGAAAGGCTTGCAGAGTGTTAAAGTAGCTTTTTCTCTCCGCTGGAAAGCTGCACGCTCAGTGCCAGTCTTCTGCAGCTTCTTTCTTCACGTTTCAGCAGCTAGCACGCTCTCCGTGTGCTGGAGAAGCGGCAGAGGCTTCCTTGCCGGAGAAGCGGCACCTTCGCCGGCAGAGAGCATCCTGCCGGCCGCGGTGCGCTCCGGAGCGTGGGCTTGTGCCGAAAGAGGCCGGCAACAGGCGCTTACCTTCGGACAGCTCCGGATCGCCGTCTAATGCGTCTCTTGTCGCCTACACGGCAGGGAAAAGCTTTTCCACTCTGTCTAGGAAGGAGAAAGTGTGCCAGCACAGCAAATGCCTCCCGGACTTTCCCTGGAATTCAGCAAGTGCTTTGCAGCTTGAAATTGGAAGGAAAGCCTCAGATTTAGCAGCCAGAGCTTCAGGAGGAGCAGCAGCGAGCACAGCATCGGTTTTGCAGCAGCTCCTTCCATGTGCATGTTTTTGGGAGTGGAAAGGCTTGCAGAGTGTTAAAGTAGCTTTTTCTCTCCGCTGGAAAGCTGCACGCTCAGTGCCAGTCTTCTGCAGCTTCTTTCTTCACGTTTCAGCAGCTAGCACGCTCTCCGTGTGCTGGAGAAGCGGCAGAGGCTTCCTTGCCGGAGAAGCGGCACCTTCGCCGGCAGAGAGCATCCTGCCGGCCGCGGTGCGCTCCGGAGCGGGGACTTGTGCCGAAAGAGGCCGGCAACAGGCGCTTACCTTCGGACAGCTCCGGATCGCCGTCTAATGCGTCTCTTGTCGCCTACACGGCAGGGAAAAGCTTTTCCACTCTGTCTAGGAAGGAGAAAGTGTGCCAGCACAGCAAATGCCTCCCGGACTTTCCCTGCAATTCAGCAAGTGCTTTGCAGCTTGAAATTGGAAGGAAAGCCTCAGATTTAGCAGCCAGAGCTTCAGGAGGAGCAGCAGCGAGCACAGCATCGGTTTTGCAGCAGCTCCTTCCATGTGCATGTTTTTGGGAGTGGAAAGGCTTGCAGAGTGTTAAAGTAGCTTTTTCTCTCCGCTGGAAAGCTGCACGCTCAGTGCCAGTCTTCTGCAGCTTCTTTCTTCACGTTTCAGCAGCTAGCACGCTCTCCGTGTGCTGGAGAAGCGGCCGAGGCTTCCTTGCCGGAGAAGCGGCACCTTCGCCGGCAGAGAGCATCCTGCCGGCCGCGGTGCGCTCCGGAGCGGGGGCTTGTGCCGAAAGAGGCCGGCAACAGGCGCTTACCTTCGGACAGCTCCGGATCGCCGTCTAATGCGTCTCTTGTCGCCTACACGGCAGGGAAAAGCTTTTCCACTCTGTCTAGGAAGGAGAAAGTGTGCCAGCACAGCAAATGCCTCCCGGACTTTCCCTGGAATTCAGCAAGTGCTTTGCAGCTTGAAATTGGAAGGAAAGCCTCAGATTTAGCAGCCAGAGCTTCAGGAGGAGCAGCAGCGAGCACAGCATCGGTTTTGCAGCAGCTCCTTCCATGTGCATGTTTTTGGGAGTGGAAAGGCTTGCAGAGTGTTAAAGTAGCTTTTTCTCTCCGCTGGAAAGCTGCACGCTCAGTGCCAGTCTTCTGCAGCTTCTTTCTTCACGTTTCAGCAGCTAGCACGCTCTCCGTGTGCTGGAGAAGCGGCAGAGGCTTCCTTGCCGGAGAAGCGGCACCTTCGCCGGCAGAGAGCATCCTGCCGGCCGCGGTGCGCTCCGGAGCGGGGGCTTGTGCCGAAAGAGGCCGGCAACAGGCGCTTACCTTCGGACAGCTCCGGATCGCCGTCTCATGCGTCTCTTGTCGCCTACACGGCAGGGAAAAGCTTTTCCACTCTGTCTAGGAAGGAGAAAGTGTGCCAGCACAGCAAATGCCTCCCGGACTTTCCCTGGAATTCAGCAAGTGCTTTGCAGCTTGAAATTGGAAGGAAAGCCTCAGATTTAGCAGCCAGAGCTTCAGGAGGAGCAGCAGCGAGCACAGCATCGGTTTTGCAGCAGCTCCTTCCATGTGCATGTTTTTGGGAGTGGAAAGGCTTGCAGAGTGTTAAAGTAGCTTTTTCTCTCCGCTGGAAAGCTGCACGCTCAGTGCCAGTCTTCTGCAGCTTCTTTCTTCACGTTTCAGCAGCTAGCACGCTCTCCGTGTGCTGGAGAAGCGGCCGAGGCTTCCTTGCCGGAGAAGCGGCACCTTCGCCGGCAGAGAGCATCCTGCCGGCCGCGGTGCGCTCCGGAGCGGGGGCTTGTGCCGAAAGAGGCCGGCAACAGGCGCTTACCTTCGGACAGCTCCGGATCGCCGTCTAATGCGTCTCTTGTCGCCTACACGGCAGGGAAAAGCTTTTCCACTCTGTCTAGGAAGGAGAAAGTGTGCCAGCACAGCAAATGCCTCCCGGGCTTTCCCTGGAATTCAGCAAGTGCTTTGCAGCTTGAAATTGGAAGGAAAGCCTCAGATTTAGCAGCCAGAGCTTCAGGAGGAGCAGCAGCGAGCACAGCATCGGTTTTGCAGCAGCTCCTTCCATGTGCATGTTTTTGGGAGTGGAAAGGCTTGCAGAGTGTTAAAGTAGCTTTTTCTCTCCGCTGGAAAGCTGCACGCTCAGTGCCAGTCTTCTGCAGCTTCTTTCTTCACGTTTCAGCAGCTAGCACGCTCTCCGTGTGCTGGAGAAGCGGCAGAGGCTTCCTTGCCGGAGAAGCGGCACCTTCGCCGGCAGAGAGCATCCTGCCGGCCGCGGTGCGCTCCGGAGCGGGGGCTTGTGCCGAAAGAGGCCGGCAACAGGCGCTTACCTTCGGACAGCTCCGGATCGCCGTCTAATGCGTCTCTTGTCGCCTACACGGCAGGGAAAAGCTTTTCCACTCTGTCTAGGAAGGAGAAAGTGTGCCAGCACAGCAAATGCCTCCCGGACTTTCCCTGGAATTCAGCAAGTGCTTTGCAGCTTGAAATTGGAAGGAAAGCCTCAGATTTAGCAGCCAGAGCTTCAGGAGGAGCAGCAGCGAGCACAGCATCGCTTTTGCAGCAGCTCCTTCCATGTGCATGTTTTTGGGAGTGGAAAGGCTTGCAGAGTATTAAAGTAGCTTTTTCTCTCCGCTGGAAAGCTGCACGCTCAGTGCCAGGGTTCTGCAGCTTCTTTCTTCACGTTTCAGCAGCTAGCACGCTCTCCGTGTGCTGGAGAAGCGGCAGAGGCTTCCTTGCCGGAGAAGCGGCACCTTCGCCGGCAGAGAGCATCCTGCCGGCCGCGGTGCGCTCCGGAGCGGGGACTTGTGCCGAAAGAGGCCGGCAACAGGCGCTTACCTTCGGACAGCTCCGGATCGCCGTCTAATGCGCCTCTTGTCGCCTACACGGCAGGGAAAAGCTTTTCCACTCTGTCTAGGAAGGAGAAAGTGTGCCAGCACAGCAAATGCCTCCCGGACTTTCCCTGGAATTCAGCAAGTGCTTTGCAGCTTGAAATTGGAAGGAAAGCCTCAGATTTAGCAGCCAGAGCTTCAGGAGGAGCAGCAGCGAGCACAGCATCGCTTTTGCAGCAGCTCCTTCCATGTGCATGTTTTTGGGAGTGGAAAGGCTTGCAGAGTGTTAAAGTAGCTTTTTCTCTCCGCTGGAAAGCTGCACGCTCAGTGCCAGTGTTCTGCAGCTTCTTTCTTCACGTTTCAGCAGCTAGCACGCTCTCCGTGTGCTGGAGAAGCGGCAGAGGCTTCCTTGCCGGAGAAGCGGCACCTTCGCCGGCAGAGAGCATCCTGCCGGCCGCGGTGCGCTCCGGAGCGGGGGCTTGTGCCGAAAGAGGCCGGCAACAGGCGCTTACCTTCGGACAGCTCCGGATCGCCGTCTAATGCGTCTCTTCTCGCCTACACGGCAGGGAAAAGCTTTTCCACTCTGTCTAGGAAGGAGAAAGTGTGCCAGCACAGCAAATGCCTCCCGGGCTTTCCCTGGAATTCAGCAAGTGCTTTGCAGCTTGAAATTGGAAGGAAAGCCTCAGATTTAGCAGCCAGAGCTTCAGGAGGAGCAGCAGCGAGCACAGCATCGCTTTTGCAGCAGCTCCTTCCATGTGCATGTTTTTGGGAGTGGAAAGGCTTGCAGAGTGTTAAAGTAGCTTTTTCTCTCCGCTGGAAAGCTGCACGCTCAGTGCCAGTCTTCTGCAGCTTCTTTCTTCACGTTTCAGCAGCTAGCACGCTCTCCGTGTGCTGGAGAAGCGGCAGAGGCTTCCTTGCCGGAGAAGCGGCACCTTCGCCGGCAGAGAGCATCCTGCCGGCCGCGGTGCGCTCCGGAGCGGGGGCTTGTGCCGAAAGAGGCCGGCAACAGGCGCTTACCTTCGGACAGCTCCGGATCGCCGTCTAATGCGTCTCTTGTCGCCTACACGGCAGGGAAAAGCTTTTCCACTCTGTCTAGGAAGGAGAAAGTGTGCCAGCACAGCAAATGCCTCCCGGGCTTTCCCTGGAATTCAGCAAGTGCTTTGCAGCTTGAAATTGGAAGGAAAGCCTCAGATTTAGCAGCCAGAGTTCAGGAGGAGCAGCAGCGAGCACAGCATCGGTTTTGCAGCAGCTCCTTCCATGTGCATGTTTTTGGGAGTGGAAAGGCTTGCAGAGTGTTAAAGTAGCTTTTTCTCTCCGCTGGAAAGCTGCACGCTCAGTGCCAGTGTTCTGCAGCTTCTTTCTTCACGTTTCAGCAGCTAGCACGCTCTCCGTGTGCTGGAGAAGCGGCAGAGGCTTCCTTGCCGGAGAAGCGGCACCTTCGCCGGCAGAGAGCATCCTGCCGGCCGCGGTGCGCTCCGGAGCGGGGGCTTGTGCCGAAAGAGGCCGGCAACAGGCGCTTACCTTCGGACAGCTCCGGATCGCCGTCTAATGCGTCTCTTGTCGCCTACACGGCAGGGAAAAGCTTTTCCACTCTGTCTAGGAAGGAGAAAGTGTGCCAGCACAGCAAATGCCTCCCGGGCTTTCCCTGGAATTCAGCAAGTGCTTTGCAGCTTGAAATTGGAAGGAAAGCCTCAGATTTAGCAGCCAGAGCTTCAGGAGGAGCAGCAGCGAGCACAGCATCGCTTTTGCAGCAGCTCCTTCCATGTGCATGTTTTTGGGAGTGGAAAGGCTTGCAGAGTGTTAAAGTAGCTTTTTCTCTCCGCTGGAAAGCTGCACGCTCAGTGCCAGTCTTCTGCAGCTTCTTTCTTCACGTTTCAGCAGCTAGCACGCTCTCCGTGTGCTGGAGAAGCGGCAGAGGCTTCCTTGCCGGAGAAGCGGCACCTTCGCCGGCAGAGAGCATCCTGCCGGCCGCGGTGCGCTCCGGAGCGGGGACTTGTGCCGAAAGAGGCCGGCAACAGGCGCTTACCTTCGGACAGCTCCGGATCGCCGTCTAATGCGTCTCTTGTCGCCTACACGGCAGGGAAAAGCTTTTCCACTCTGTCTAGGAAGGAGAAAGTGTGCCAGCACAGCAAATGCCTCCCGGACTTTCCCTGGAATTCAGCAAGTGCTTTGCAGCTTGAAATTGGAAGGAAAGCCTCAGATTTAGCAGCCAGAGCTTCAGGAGGAGCAGCAGCGAGCACAGCATCGGTTTTGCAGCAGCTCCTTCCATGTGCATGTTTTTGGGAGTGGAAAGGCTTGCAGAGTGTTAAAGTAGCTTTTTCTCTCCGCTGGAAAGCTGCACGCTCAGTGCCAGTCTTCTGCAGCTTCTTTCTTCACGTTTCAGCAGCTAGCACGCTCTCCGTGTGCTGGAGAAGCGGCAGAGGCTTCCTTGCCGGAGAAGCGGCACCTTCGCCGGCAGAGAGCATCCTGCCGGCCGCGGTGCGCTCCGGAGCGGGGGCTTGTGCCGAAAGAGGCCGGCAACAGGCGCTTACCTTCGGACAGCTCCGGATCGCCGTCTAATGCGTCTCTTGTCGCCTACACGGCAGGGAAAAGCTTTTCCACTCTGTCTAGGAAGGAGAAAGTGTGCCAGCACAGCAAATGCCTCCCGGACTTTCCCTGGAATTCAGCAAGTGCTTTGCAGCTTGAAATTGGAAGGAAAGCCTCAGATTTAGCAGCCAGAGCTTCAGGAGGAGCAGCAGCGAGCACAGCATCGGTTTTGCAGCAGCTCCTTCCATGTGCATGTTTTTGGGAGTGGAAAGGCTTGCAGAGTGTTAAAGTAGCTTTTTCTCTCCGCTGGAAAGCTGCACGCTCAGTGCCAGTCTTCTGCAGCTTCTTTCTTCACGTTTCAGCAGCTAGCACGCTCTCCGTGTGCTGGAGAAGCGGCAGAGGCTTCCTTGCCGGAGAAGCGGCACCTTCGCCGGCAGAGAGCATCCTGCCGGCCGCGGTGCGCTCCGGAGCGGGGGCTTGTGCCGAAAGAGGCCGGCAACAGGCGCTTACCTTCGGACAGCTCCGGATCGCCGTCTAATGCGTCTCTTGTCGCCTACACGGCAGGGAAAAGCTTTTCCACTCTGTCTAGGAAGGAGAAAGTGTGCCAGCACAGCAAATGCCTCCCGGACTTTCCCTGGAATTCAGCAAGTGCTTTGCAGCTTGAAATTGGAAGGAAAGCCTCAGATTTAGCAGCCAGAGTTCAGGAGGAGCAGCAGCGAGCACAGCATCGGTTTTGCAGCAGCTCCTTCCATGTGCATGTTTTTGGGAGTGGAAAGGCTTGCAGAGTGTTAAAGTAGCTTTTTCTCTCCGCTGGAAAGCTGCACGCTCAGTGCCAGTCTTCTGCAGCTTCTTTCTTCACGTTTCAGCAGCTAGCACGCTCTCCGTGTGCTGGAGAAGCGGCAGAGGCTTCCTTGCCGGAGAAGCGGCACCTTCGCCGGCAGAGAGCATCCTGCCGGCCGCGGTGCGCTCCGGAGCGGGGGCTTGTGCCGAAAGAGGCCGGCAACAGGCGCTTACCTTCGGACAGCTCCGGATCGCCGTCTAATGCGTCTCTTGTCGCCTACACGGCAGGGAAAAGCTTTTCCACTCTGTCTAGGAAGGAGAAAGTGTGCCAGCACAGCAAATGCCTCCCGGGCTTTCCCTGGAATTCAGCAAGTGCTTTGCAGCTTGAAATTGGAAGGAAAGCCTCAGATTTAGCAGCCAGAGCTTCAGGAGGAGCAGCAGCGAGCACAGCATCGGTTTTGCAGCAGCTCCTTCCATGTGCATGTTTTTGGGAGTGGAAAGGCTTGCAGAGTGTTAAAGTAGCTTTTTCTCTCCGCTGGAAAGCTGCACGCTCAGTGCCAGTCTTCTGCAGCTTCTTTCTTCACGTTTCAGCAGCTAGCACGCTCTCCGTGTGCTGGAGAAGCGGCCGAGGCTTCCTTGCCGGAGAAGCGGCACCTTCGCCGGCAGAGAGCATCCTGCCGGCCGCGGTGCGCTCCGGAGCGGGGGCTTGTGCCGAAAGAGGCCGGCAACAGGCGCTTACCTTCGGACAGCTCCGGATCGCCGTCTAATGCGTCTCTTGTCGCCTACACGGCAGGGAAAAGCTTTTCCACTCTGTCTAGGAAGGAGAAAGTGTGCCAGCACAGCAAATGCCTCCCGGACTTTCCCTGGAATTCAGCAAGTGCTTTGCAGCTTGAAATTGGAAGGAAAGCCTCAGATTTAGCAGCCAGAGCTTCAGGAGGAGCAGCAGCGAGCACAGCATCGGTTTTGCAGCAGCTCCTTCCATGTGCATGTTTTTGGGAGTGGAAAGGCTTGCAGAGTGTTGAAGTAGCTTTTTCTCTCCGCTGGAAAGCTGCACGCTCAGTGCCAGTCTTCTGCAGCTTCTTTCTTCACGTTTCAGCAGCTAGCACGCTCTCCGTGTGCTGGAGAAGCGGCAGAGGCTTCCTTGCCGGAGAAGCGGCACCTTCGCCGGCAGAGAGCATCCTGCCGGCCGCGGTGCGCTCCGGAGCGGGGGCTTGTGCCGAAAGAGGCCGGCAACAGGCGCTTACCTTCGGACAGCTCCGGATCGCCGTCTAATGCGTCTCTTGTCGCCTACACGGCAGGGAAAAGCTTTTCCACTCTGTCTAGGAAGGAGAAAGTGTGCCAGCACAGCAAATGCCTCCCGGACTTTCCCTGCAATTCAGCAAGTGCTTTGCAGCTTGAAATTGGAAGGAAAGCCTCAGATTTAGCAGCCAGAGCTTCAGGAGGAGCAGCAGCGAGCACAGCATCGGTTTTGCAGCAGCTCCTTCCATGTGCATGTTTTTGGGAGTGGAAAGGCTTGCAGAGTGTTAAAGTAGCTTTTTCTCTCCGCTGGAAAGCTGCACGCTCAGTGCCAGTCTTCTGCAGCTTCTTTCTTCACGTTTCAGCAGCTAGCACGCTCTCCGTGTGCTGGAGAAGCGGCAGAGGCTTCCTTGCCGGAGAAGCGGCACCTTCGCCGGCAGAGAGCATCCTGCCGGCCGCGGTGCGCTCCGGAGCGTGGGCTTGTGCCGAAAGAGGCCGGCAACAGGCGCTTACCTTCGGACAGCTCCGGATCGCCGTCTAATGCGTCTCTTGTCGCCTACACGGCAGGGAAAAGCTTTTCCACTCTGTCTAGGAAGGAGAAAGTGTGCCAGCACAGCAAATGCCTCCCGGACTTTCCCTGCAATTCAGCAAGTGCTTTGCAGCTTGAAATTGGAAGGAAAGCCTCAGATTTAGCAGCCAGAGCTTCAGGAGGAGCAGCAGCGAGCACAGCATCGGTTTTGCAGCAGCTCCTTCCATGTGCATGTTTTTGGGAGTGGAAAGGCTTGCAGAGTGTTAAAGTAGCTTTTTCTCTCCGCTGGAAAGCTGCACGCTCAGTGCCAGTCTTCTGCAGCTTCTTTCTTCACGTTTCAGCAGCTAGCACGCTCTCCGTGTGCTGGAGAAGCGGCAGAGGCTTCCTTGCCGGAGAAGCGGCACCTTCGCCGGCAGAGAGCATCCTGCCGGCCGCGGTGCGCTCCGGAGCGGGGACTTGTGCCGAAAGAGGCCGGCAACAGGCGCTTACCTTCGGACAGCTCCGGATCGCCGTCTAATGCGTCTCTTGTCGCCTACACGGCAGGGAAAAGCTTTTCCACTCTGTCTAGGAAGGAGAAAGTGTGCCAGCACAGCAAATGCCTCCCGGACTTTCCCTGCAATTCAGCAAGTGCTTTGCAGCTTGAAATTGGAAGGAAAGCCTCAGATTTAGCAGCCAGAGCTTCAGGAGGAGCAGCAGCGAGCACAGCATCGGTTTTGCAGCAGCTCCTTCCATGTGCATGTTTTTGGGAGTGGAAAGGCTTGCAGAGTGTTAAAGTAGCTTTTTCTCTCCGCTGGAAAGCTGCACGCTCAGTGCCAGTCTTCTGCAGCTTCTTTCTTCACGTTTCAGCAGCTAGCACGCTCTCCGTGTGCTGGAGAAGCGGCCGAGGCTTCCTTGCCGGAGAAGCGGCACCTTCGCCGGCAGAGAGCATCCTGCCGGCCGCGGTGCGCTCCGGAGCGGGGGCTTGTGCCGAAAGAGGCCGGCAACAGGCGCTTACCTTCGGACAGCTCCGGATCGCCGTCTAATGCGTCTCTTGTCGCCTACACGGCAGGGAAAAGCTTTTCCACTCTGTCTAGGAAGGAGAAAGTGTGCCAGCACAGCAAATGCCTCCCGGACTTTCCCTGGAATTCAGCAAGTGCTTTGCAGCTTGAAATTGGAAGGAAAGCCTCAGATTTAGCAGCCAGAGCTTCAGGAGGAGCAGCAGCGAGCACAGCATCGGTTTTGCAGCAGCTCCTTCCATGTGCATGTTTTTGGGAGTGGAAAGGCTTGCAGAGTGTTAAAGTAGCTTTTTCTCTCCGCTGGAAAGCTGCACGCTCAGTGCCAGTCTTCTGCAGCTTCTTTCTTCACGTTTCAGCAGCTAGCACGCTCTCCGTGTGCTGGAGAAGCGGCAGAGGCTTCCTTGCCGGAGAAGCGGCACCTTCGCCGGCAGAGAGCATCCTGCCGGCCGCGGTGCGCTCCGGAGCGGGGGCTTGTGCCGAAAGAGGCCGGCAACAGGCGCTTACCTTCGGACAGCTCCGGATCGCCGTCTCATGCGTCTCTTGTCGCCTACACGGCAGGGAAAAGCTTTTCCACTCTGTCTAGGAAGGAGAAAGTGTGCCAGCACAGCAAATGCCTCCCGGACTTTCCCTGGAATTCAGCAAGTGCTTTGCAGCTTGAAATTGGAAGGAAAGCCTCAGATTTAGCAGCCAGAGCTTCAGGAGGAGCAGCAGCGAGCACAGCATCGGTTTTGCAGCAGCTCCTTCCATGTGCATGTTTTTGGGAGTGGAAAGGCTTGCAGAGTGTTAAAGTAGCTTTTTCTCTCCGCTGGAAAGCTGCACGCTCAGTGCCAGTCTTCTGCAGCTTCTTTCTTCACGTTTCAGCAGCTAGCACGCTCTCCGTGTGCTGGAGAAGCGGCCGAGGCTTCCTTGCCGGAGAAGCGGCACCTTCGCCGGCAGAGAGCATCCTGCCGGCCGCGGTGCGCTCCGGAGCGGGGGCTTGTGCCGAAAGAGGCCGGCAACAGGCGCTTACCTTCGGACAGCTCCGGATCGCCGTCTAATGCGTCTCTTGTCGCCTACACGGCAGGGAAAAGCTTTTCCACTCTGTCTAGGAAGGAGAAAGTGTGCCAGCACAGCAAATGCCTCCCGGGCTTTCCCTGGAATTCAGCAAGTGCTTTGCAGCTTGAAATTGGAAGGAAAGCCTCAGATTTAGCAGCCAGAGCTTCAGGAGGAGCAGCAGCGAGCACAGCATCGGTTTTGCAGCAGCTCCTTCCATGTGCATGTTTTTGGGAGTGGAAAGGCTTGCAGAGTGTTAAAGTAGCTTTTTCTCTCCGCTGGAAAGCTGCACGCTCAGTGCCAGTCTTCTGCAGCTTCTTTCTTCACGTTTCAGCAGCTAGCACGCTCTCCGTGTGCTGGAGAAGCGGCAGAGGCTTCCTTGCCGGAGAAGCGGCACCTTCGCCGGCAGAGAGCATCCTGCCGGCCGCGGTGCGCTCCGGAGCGGGGGCTTGTGCCGAAAGAGGCCGGCAACAGGCGCTTACCTTCGGACAGCTCCGGATCGCCGTCTAATGCGTCTCTTGTCGCCTACACGGCAGGGAAAAGCTTTTCCACTCTGTCTAGGAAGGAGAAAGTGTGCCAGCACAGCAAATGCCTCCCGGACTTTCCCTGGAATTCAGCAAGTGCTTTGCAGCTTGAAATTGGAAGGAAAGCCTCAGATTTAGCAGCCAGAGCTTCAGGAGGAGCAGCAGCGAGCACAGCATCGGTTTTGCAGCAGCTCCTTCCATGTGCATGTTTTTGGGAGTGGAAAGGCTTGCAGAGTATTAAAGTAGCTTTTTCTCTCCGCTGGAAAGCTGCACGCTCAGTGCCAGGGTTCTGCAGCTTCTTTCTTCACGTTTCAGCAGCTAGCACGCTCTCCGTGTGCTGGAGAAGCGGCAGAGGCTTCCTTGCCGGAGAAGCGGCACCTTCGCCGGCAGAGAGCATCCTGCCGGCCGCGGTGCGCTCCGGAGCGGGGACTTGTGCCGAAAGAGGCCGGCAACAGGCGCTTACCTTCGGACAGCTCCGGATCGCCGTCTAATGCGCCTCTTGTCGCCTACACGGCAGGGAAAAGCTTTTCCACTCTGTCTAGGAAGGAGAAAGTGTGCCAGCACAGCAAATGCCTCCCGGACTTTCCCTGGAATTCAGCAAGTGCTTTGCAGCTTGAAATTGGAAGGAAAGCCTCAGATTTAGCAGCCAGAGCTTCAGGAGGAGCAGCAGCGAGCACAGCATCGCTTTTGCAGCAGCTCCTTCCATGTGCATGTTTTTGGGAGTGGAAAGGCTTGCAGAGTGTTAAAGTAGCTTTTTCTCTCCGCTGGAAAGCTGCACGCTCAGTGCCAGTGTTCTGCAGCTTCTTTCTTCACGTTTCAGCAGCTAGCACGCTCTCCGTGTGCTGGAGAAGCGGCAGAGGCTTCCTTGCCGGAGAAGCGGCACCTTCGCCGGCTGAGAGCATCCTGCCGGCCGCGGTGCGCTCCGGAGCGGGGGCTTGTGCCGAAAGAGGCCGGCAACAGGCGCTTACCTTCGGACAGCTCCGGATCGCCGTCTAATGCGTCTCTTGTCGCCTACACGGCAGGGAAAAGCTTTTCCACTCTGTCTAGGAAGGAGAAAGTGTGCCAGCACAGCAAATGCCTCCCGGGCTTTCCCTGGAATTCAGCAAGTGCTTTGCAGCTTGAAATTGGAAGGAAAGCCTCAGATTTAGCAGCCAGAGCTTCAGGAGGAGCAGCAGCGAGCACAGCATCGGTTTTGCAGCAGCTCCTTCCATGTGCATGTTTTTGGGAGTGGAAAGGCTTGCAGAGTGTTAAAGTAGCTTTTTCTCTCCGCTGGAAAGCTGCACGCTCAGTGCCAGTCTTCTGCAGCTTCTTTCTTCACGTTTCAGCAGCTAGCACGCTCTCCGTGTGCTGGAGAAGCGGCAGAGGCTTCCTTGCCGGAGAAGCGGCACCTTCGCCGGCAGAGAGCATCCTGCCGGCCGCGGTGCGCTCCGGAGCGGGGGCTTGTGCCGAAAGAGGCCGGCAACAGGCGCTTACCTTCGGACAGCTCCGGATCGCCGTCTAATGCGTCTCTTGTCGCCTACACGGCAGGGAAAAGCTTTTCCACTCTGTCTAGGAAGGAGAAAGTGTGCCAGCACAGCAAATGCCTCCCGGGCTTTCCCTGGAATTCAGCAAGTGCTTTGCAGCTTGAAATTGGAAGGAAAGCCTCAGATTTAGCAGCCAGAGCTTCAGGAGGAGCAGCAGCGAGCACAGCATCGGTTTTGCAGCAGCTCCTTCCATGTGCATGTTTTTGGGAGTGGAAAGGCTTGCAGAGTGTTAAAGTAGCTTTTTCTCTCCGCTGGAAAGCTGCACGCTCAGTGCCAGTGTTCTGCAGCTTCTTTCTTCACGTTTCAGCAGCTAGCACGCTCTCCGTGTGCTGGAGAAGCGGCAGAGGCTTCCTTGCCGGAGAAGCGGCACCTTCGCCGGCAGAGAGCATCCTGCCGGCCGCGGTGCGCTCCGGAGCGGGGGCTTGTGCCGAAAGAGGCCGGCAACAGGCGCTTACCTTCGGACAGCTCCGGATCGCCGTCTAATGCGTCTCTTGTCGCCTACACGGCAGGGAAAAGCTTTTCCACTCTGTCTAGGAAGGAGAAAGTGTGCCAGCACAGCAAATGCCTCCCGGACTTTCCCTGGAATTCAGCAAGTGCTTTGCAGCTTGAAATTGGAAGGAAAGCCTCAGATTTAGCAGCCAGAGCTTCAGGAGGAGCAGCAGCGAGCACAGCATCGGTTTTGCAGCAGCTCCTTCCATGTGCATGTTTTTGGGAGTGGAAAGGCTTGCAGAGTGGTAAAGTAGCTTTTTCTCTCCGCTGGAAAGCTGCACGCTCAGTGCCAGTCTTCTGCAGCTTCTTTCTTCACGTTTCAGCAGCTAGCACGCTCTCCGTGTGCTGGAGAAGCGGCCGAGGCTTCCTTGCCGGAGAAGCGGCACCTTCGCCGGCAGAGAGCATCCTGCCGGCCGCGGTGCGCTCCGGAGCGGGGGCTTGTGCCGAAAGAGGCCGGCAACAGGCGCTTACCTTCGGACAGCTCCGGATCGCCGTCTAATGCGTCTCTTGTCGCCTACACGGCAGGGAAAAGCTTTTCCACTCTGTCTAGGAAGGAGAAAGTGTGCCAGCACAGCAAATGCCTCCCGGACTTTCCCTGGAATTCAGCAAGTGCTTTGCAGCTTGAAATTGGAAGGAAAGCCTCAGATTTAGCAGCCAGAGCTTCAGGAGGAGCAGCAGCGAGCACAGCATCGGTTTTGCAGCAGCTCCTTCCATGTGCATGTTTTTGGGAGTGGAAAGGCTTGCAGAGTGTTAAAGTAGCTTTTTCTCTCCGCTGGAAAGCTGCACGCTCAGTGCCAGTCTTCTGCAGCTTCTTTCTTCACGTTTCAGCAGCTAGCACGCTCTCCGTGTGCTGGAGAAGCGGCAGAGGCTTCCTTGCCGGAGAAGCGGCACCTTCGCCGGCAGAGAGCATCCTGCCGGCCGCGGTGCGCTCCGGAGCGGGGGCTTGTGCCGAAAGAGGCCGGCAACAGGCGCTTACCTTCGGACAGCTCCGGATCGCCGTCTAATGCGTCTCTTGTCGCCTACACGGCAGGGAAAAGCTTTTCCACTCTGTCTAGGAAGGAGAAAGTGTGCCAGCACAGCAAATGCCTCCCGGGCTTTCCCTGGAATTCAGCAAGTGCTTTGCAGCTTGAAATTGGAAGGAAAGCCTCAGATTTAGCAGCCAGAGCTTCAGGAGGAGCAGCAGCGAGCACAGCATCGGTTTTGCAGCAGCTCCTTCCATGTGCATGTTTTTGGGAGTGGAAAGGCTTGCAGAGTGTTAAAGTAGCTTTTTCTCTCCGCTGGAAAGCTGCACGCTCAGTGCCAGTCTTCTGCAGCTTCTTTCTTCACGTTTCAGCAGCTAGCACGCTCTCCGTGTGCTGGAGAAGCGGCAGAGGCTTCCTTGCCGGAGAAGCGGCACCTTCGCCGGCAGAGAGCATCCTGCCGGCCGCGGTGCGCTCCGGAGCGGGGGCTTGTGCCGAAAGAGGCCGGCAACAGGCGCTTACCTTCGGACAGCTCCGGATCGCCGTCTAATGCGTCTCTTGTCGCCTACACGGCAGGGAAAAGCTTTTCCACTCTGTCTAGGAAGGAGAAAGTGTGCCAGCACAGCAAATGCCTCCCGGACTTTCCCTGGAATTCAGCAAGTGCTTTGCAGCTTGAAATTGGAAGGAAAGCCTCAGATTTAGCAGCCAGAGCTTCAGGAGGAGCAGCAGCGAGCACAGCATCGGTTTTGCAGCAGCTCCTTCCATGTGCATGTTTTTGGGAGTGGAAAGGCTTGCAGAGTATTAAAGTAGCTTTTTCTCTCCGCTGGAAAGCTGCACGCTCAGTGCCAGGGTTCTGCAGCTTCTTTCTTCACGTTTCAGCAGCTAGCACGATCTCCGTGTGCTGGAGAAGCGGCAGAGGCTTCCTTGCCGGAGAAGCGGCACCTTCGCCGGCAGAGAGCATCCTGCCGGCCGCGGTGCGCTCCGGAGCGGGGACTTGTGCCGAAAGAGGCCGGCAACAGGCGCTTACCTTCGGACAGCTCCGGATCGCCGTCTAATGCGCCTCTTGTCGCCTACACGGCAGGGAAAAGCTTTTCCACTCTGTCTAGGAAGGAGAAAGTGTGCCAGCACAGCAAATGCCTCCCGGACTTTCCCTGGAATTCAGCAAGTGCTTTGCAGCTTGAAATTGGAAGGAAAGCCTCAGATTTAGCAGCCAGAGCTTCAGGAGGAGCAGCAGCGAGCACAGCATCGCTTTTGCAGCAGCTCCTTCCATGTGCATGTTTTTGGGAGTGGAAAGGCTTGCAGAGTGTTAAAGTAGCTTTTTCTCTCCGCTGGAAAGCTGCACGCTCAGTGCCAGTGTTCTGCAGCTTCTTTCTTCACGTTTCAGCAGCTAGCACGCTCTCCGTGTGCTGGAGAAGCGGCAGAGGCTTCCTTGCCGGAGAAGCGGCACCTTCGCCGGCTGAGAGCATCCTGCCGGCCGCGGTGCGCTCCGGAGCGGGGGCTTGTGCCGAAAGAGGCCGGCAACAGGCGCTTACCTTCGGACAGCTCCGGATCGCCGTCTAATGCGTCTCTTGTCGCCTACACGGCAGGGAAAAGCTTTTCCACTCTGTCTAGGAAGGAGAAAGTGTGCCAGCACAGCAAATGCCTCCCGGGCTTTCCCTGGAATTCAGCAAGTGCTTTGCAGCTTGAAATTGGAAGGAAAGCCTCAGATTTAGCAGCCAGAGCTTCAGGAGGAGCAGCAGCGAGCACAGCATCGGTTTTGCAGCAGCTCCTTCCATGTGCATGTTTTTGGGAGTGGAAAGGCTTGCAGAGTGTTAAAGTAGCTTTTTCTCTCCGCTGGAAAGCTGCACGCTCAGTGCCAGTCTTCTGCAGCTTCTTTCTTCACGTTTCAGCAGCTAGCACGCTCTCCGTGTGCTGGAGAAGCGGCAGAGGCTTCCTTGCCGGAGAAGCGGCACCTTCGCCGGCAGAGAGCATCCTGCCGGCCGCGGTGCGCTCCGGAGCGGGGGCTTGTGCCGAAAGAGGCCGGCAACAGGCGCTTACCTTCGGACAGCTCCGGATCGCCGTCTAATGCGTCTCTTGTCGCCTACACGGCAGGGAAAAGCTTTTCCACTCTGTCTAGGAAGGAGAAAGTGTGCCAGCACAGCAAATGCCTCCCGGGCTTTCCCTGGAATTCAGCAAGTGCTTTGCAGCTTGAAATTGGAAGGAAAGCCTCAGATTTAGCAGCCAGAGCTTCAGGAGGAGCAGCAGCGAGCACAGCATCGGTTTTGCAGCAGCTCCTTCCATGTGCATGTTTTTGGGAGTGGAAAGGCTTGCAGAGTGTTAAAGTAGCTTTTTCTCTCCGCTGGAAAGCTGCACGCTCAGTGCCAGTGTTCTGCAGCTTCTTTCTTCACGTTTCAGCAGCTAGCACGCTCTCCGTGTGCTGGAGAAGCGGCAGAGGCTTCCTTGCCGGAGAAGCGGCACCTTCGCCGGCAGAGAGCATCCTGCCGGCCGCGGTGCGCTCCGGAGCGGGGGCTTGTGCCGAAAGAGGCCGGCAACAGGCGCTTACCTTCGGACAGCTCCGGATCGCCGTCTAATGCGTCTCTTGTCGCCTACACGGCAGGGAAAAGCTTTTCCACTCTGTCTAGGAAGGAGAAAGTGTGCCAGCACAGCAAATGCCTCCCGGACTTTCCCTGGAATTCAGCAAGTGCTTTGCAGCTTGAAATTGGAAGGAAAGCCTCAGATTTAGCAGCCAGAGCTTCAGGAGGAGCAGCAGCGAGCACAGCATCGGTTTTGCAGCAGCTCCTTCCATGTGCATGTTTTTGGGAGTGGAAAGGCTTGCAGAGTGTTAAAGTAGCTTTTTCTCTCCGCTGGAAAGCTGCACGCTCAGTGCCAGTCTTCTGCAGCTTCTTTCTTCACGTTTCAGCAGCTAGCACGCTCTCCGTGTGCTGGAGAAGCGGCAGAGGCTTCCTTGCCGGAGAAGCGGCACCTTCGCCGGCTGAGAGCATCCTGCCGGCCGCGGTGCGCTCCGGAGCGGGGGCTTGTGCCGAAAGAGGCCGGCAACAGGCGCTTACCTTCGGACAGCTCCGGATCGCCGTCTAATGCGTCTCTTGTCGCCTACACGGCAGGGAAAAGCTTTTCCACTCTGTCTAGGAAGGAGAAAGTGTGCCAGCACAGCAAATGCCTCCCGGGCTTTCCCTGGAATTCAGCAAGTGCTTTGCAGCTTGAAATTGGAAGGAAAGCCTCAGATTTAGCAGCCAGAGCTTCAGGAGGAGCAGCAGCGAGCACAGCATCGGTTTTGCAGCAGCTCCTTCCATGTGCATGTTTTTGGGAGTGGAAAGGCTTGCAGAGTGTTAAAGTAGCTTTTTCTCTCCGCTGGAAAGCTGCACGCTCAGTGCCAGTCTTCTGCAGCTTCTTTCTTCACGTTTCAGCAGCTAGCACGCTCTCCGTGTGCTGGAGAAGCGGCAGAGGCTTCCTTGCCGGAGAAGCGGCACCTTCGCCGGCAGAGAGCATCCTGCCGGCCGCGGTGCGCTCCGGAGCGGGGGCTTGTGCCGAAAGAGGCCGGCAACAGGCGCTTACCTTCGGACAGCTCCGGATCGCCGTCTAATGCGTCTCTTGTCGCCTACACGGCAGGGAAAAGCTTTTCCACTCTGTCTAGGAAGGAGAAAGTGTGCCAGCACAGCAAATGCCTCCCGGGCTTTCCCTGGAATTCAGCAAGTGCTTTGCAGCTTGAAATTGGAAGGAAAGCCTCAGATTTAGCAGCCAGAGCTTCAGGAGGAGCAGCAGCGAGCACAGCATCGGTTTTGCAGCAGCTCCTTCCATGTGCATGTTTTTGGGAGTGGAAAGGCTTGCAGAGTGTTAAAGTAGCTTTTTCTCTCCGCTGGAAAGCTGCACGCTCAGTGCCAGTGTTCTGCAGCTTCTTTCTTCACGTTTCAGCAGCTAGCACGCTCTCCGTGTGCTGGAGAAGCGGCAGAGGCTTCCTTGCCGGAGAAGCGGCACCTTCGCCGGCAGAGAGCATCCTGCCGGCCGCGGTGCGCTCCGGAGCGGGGGCTTGTGCCGAAAGAGGCCGGCAACAGGCGCTTACCTTCGGACAGCTCCGGATCGCCGTCTAATGCGTCTCTTGTCGCCTACACGGCAGGGAAAAGCTTTTCCACTCTGTCTAGGAAGGAGAAAGTGTGCCAGCACAGCAAATGCCTCCCGGACTTTCCCTGGAATTCAGCAAGTGCTTTGCAGCTTGAAATTGGAAGGAAAGCCTCAGATTTAGCAGCCAGAGCTTCAGGAGGAGCAGCAGCGAGCACAGCATCGGTTTTGCAGCAGCTCCTTCCATGTGCATGTTTTTGGGAGTGGAAAGGCTTGCAGAGTGTTAAAGTAGCTTTTTCTCTCCGCTGGAAAGCTGCACGCTCAGTGCCAGTCTTCTGCAGCTTCTTTCTTCACGTTTCAGCAGCTAGCACGCTCTCCGTGTGCTGGAGAAGCGGCAGAGGCTTCCTTGCCGGAGAAGCGGCACCTTCGCCGGCAGAGAGCATCCTGCCGGCCGCGGTGCGCTCCGGAGCGGGGGCTTGTGCCGAAAGAGGCCGGCAACAGGCGCTTACCTTCGGACAGCTCCGGATCGCCGTCTAATGCGTCTCTTGTCGCCTACACGGCAGGGAAAAGCTTTTCCACTCTGTCTAGGAAGGAGAAAGTGTGCCAGCACAGCAAATGCCTCCCGGGCTTTCCCTGGAATTCAGCAAGTGCTTTGCAGCTTTAAATTGGAAGGAAAGCCTCAGATTTAGCAGCCAGAGCTTCAGGAGGAGCAGCAGCGAGCACAGCATCGGTTTTGCAGCAGCTCCTTCCATGTGCATGTTTTTGGGAGTGGAAAGGCTTGCAGAGTGTTAAAGTAGCTTTTTCTCTCCGCTGGAAAGCTGCACGCTCAGTGCCAGTCTTCTGCAGCTTCTTTCTTCACGTTTCAGCAGCTAGCACGCTCTCCGTGTGCTGGAGAAGCGGCAGAGGCTTCCTTGCCGGAGAAGCGGCACCTTCGCCGGCAGAGAGCATCCTGCCGGCCGCGGTGCGCTCCGGAGCGGGGGCTTGTGCCGAAAGAGGCCGGCAACAGGCGCTTACCTTCGGACAGCTCCGGATCGCCGTCTAATGCGTCTCTTGTCGCCTACACGGCAGGGAAAAGCTTTTCCACTCTGTCTAGGAAGGAGAAAGTGTGCCAGCACAGCAAATGCCTCCCGGGCTTTCCCTGGAATTCAGCAAGTGCTTTGCAGCTTGAAATTGGAAGGAAAGCCTCAGATTTAGCAGCCAGAGCTTCAGGAGGAGCAGCAGCGAGCACAGCATCGGTTTTGCAGCAGCTCCTTCCATGTGCATGTTTTTGGGAGTGGAAAGGCTTGCAGAGTGTTAAAGTAGCTTTTTCTCTCCGCTGGAAAGCTGCACGCTCAGTGCCAGTCTTCTGCAGCTTCTTTCTTCACGTTTCAGCAGCTAGCACGCTCTCCGTGTGCTGGAGAAGCGGCAGAGGCTTCCTTGCCGGAGAAGCGGCACCTTCGCCGGCAGAGAGCATCCTGCCGGCCGCGGTGCGCTCCGGAGCGGGGGCTTGTGCCGAAAGAGGCCGGCAACAGGCGCTTACCTTCGGACAGCTCCGGATCGCCGTCTAATGCGTCTCTTGTCGCCTACACGGCAGGGAAAAGCTTTTCCACTCTGTCTAGGAAGGAGAAAGTGTGCCAGCACAGCAAATGCCTCCCGGACTTTCCCTGGAATTCAGCAAGTGCTTTGCAGCTTGAAATTGGAAGGAAAGCCTCAGATTTAGCAGCCAGAGCTTCAGGAGGAGCAGCAGCGAGCACAGCATCGGTTTTGCAGCAGCTCCTTCCATGTGCATGTTTTTGGGAGTGGAAAGGCTTGCAGAGTGTTGAAGTAGCTTTTTCTCTCCGCTGGAAAGCTGCACGCTCAGTGCCAGTCTTCTGCAGCTTCTTTCTTCACGTTTCAGCAGCTAGCACGCTCTCCGTGTGCTGGAGAAGCGGCAGAGGCTTCCTTGCCGGAGAAGCGGCACCTTCGCCGGCAGAGAGCATCCTGCCGGCCGCGGTGCGCTCCGGAGCGGGGGCTTGTGCCGAAAGAGGCCGGCAACAGGCGCTTACCTTCGGACAGCTCCGGATCGCCGTCTAATGCGTCTCTTGTCGCCTACACGGCAGGGAAAAGCTTTTCCACTCTGTCTAGGAAGGAGAAAGTGTGCCAGCACAGCAAATGCCTCCCGGGCTTTCCCTGGAATTCAGCAAGTGCTTTGCAGCTTGAAATTGGAAGGAAAGCCTCAGATTTAGCAGCCAGAGCTTCAGGAGGAGCAGCAGCGAGCACAGCATCGCTTTTGCAGCAGCTCCTTCCATGTGCATGTTTTTGGGAGTTGAAAGGCTTGCAGAGTGTTAAAGTAGCTTTTTCTCTCCGCTGGAAAGCTGCACGCTCAGTGCCAGTCTTCTGCAGCTTCTTTCTTCACGTTTCAGCAGCTAGCACGCTCTCCGTGTGCTGGAGAAGCGGCAGAGGCTTCCTTGCCGGAGAAGCGGCACCTTCGCCGGCAGAGAGCATCCTGCCGGCCGCGGTGCGCTCCGGAGCGGGGGCTTGTGCCGAAAGAGGCCGGCAACAGGCGCTTACCTTCGGACAGCTCCGGATCGCCGTCTAATGCGTCTCTTGTCGCCTACACGGCAGGGAAAAGCTTTTCCACTCTGTCTAGGAAGGAGAAAGTGTGCCAGCACAGCAAATGCCTCCCGGACTTTCCCTGCAATTCAGCAAGTGCTTTGCAGCTTGAAATTGGAAGGAAAGCCTCAGATTTAGCAGCCAGAGCTTCAGGAGGAGCAGCAGCGAGCACAGCATCGGTTTTGCAGCAGCTCCTTCCATGTGCATGTTTTTGGGAGTGGAAAGGCTTGCAGAGTGTTAAAGTAGCTTTTTCTCTCCGCTGGAAAGCTGCACGCTCAGTGCCAGTCTTCTGCAGCTTCTTTCTTCACGTTTCAGCAGCTAGCACGCTCTCCGTGTGCTGGAGAAGCGGCAGAGGCTTCCTTGCCGGAGAAGCGGCACCTTCGCCGGCAGAGAGCATCCTGCCGGCCGCGGTGCGCTCCGGAGCGGGGGCTTGTGCCGAAAGAGGCCGGCAACAGGCGCTTACCTTCGGACAGCTCCGGATCGCCGTCTAATGCGTCTCTTGTCGCCTACACGGCAGGGAAAAGCTTTTCCACTCTGTCTAGGAAGGAGAAAGTGTGCCAGCACAGCAAATGCCTCCCGGGCTTTCCCTGGAATTCAGCAAGTGCTTTGCAGCTTGAAATTGGAAGGAAAGCCTCAGATTTAGCAGCCAGAGCTTCAGGAGGAGCAGCAGCGAGCACAGCATCGGTTTTGCAGCAGCTCCTTCCATGTGCATGTTTTTGGGAGTGGAAAGGCTTGCAGAGTGTTAAAGTAGCTTTTTCTCTCCGCTGGAAAGCTGCACGCTCAGTGCCAGTCTTCTGCAGCTTCTTTCTTCACGTTTCAGCAGCTAGCACGCTCTCCGTGTGCTGGAGAAGCGGCCGAGGCTTCCTTGCCGGAGAAGCGGCACCTTCGCCGGCAGAGAGCATCCTGCCGGCCGCGGTGCGCTCCGGAGCGGGGGCTTGTGCCGAAAGAGGCCGGCAACAGGCGCTTACCTTCGGACAGCTCCGGA
Source organism: Fringilla coelebs (assembly GCF_963513975.1). Lineage (NCBI taxonomy): Eukaryota > Metazoa > Chordata > Aves > Passeriformes > Fringillidae > Fringilla > Fringilla coelebs. The sequence goes on from NW_028167444.1 coordinate 624,856, forward strand.
TCCCCGTCTAATGCGTCTCTTGTCGCCTACACGGCAGGGAAAAGCTTTTCCACTCTGTCTAGGAAGGAGAAAGTGTGCCAGCACAGCAAATGCCTCCCGGACTTTCCCTGGAATTCAGCAAGTGCTTTGCAGCTTGAAATTGGAAGGAAAGCCTCAGATTTAGCAGCCAGAGCTTCAGGAGGAGCAGCAGCGAGCACAGCATCGGTTTTGCAGCAGCTCCTTCCATGTGCATGTTTTTGGGAGTGGAAAGGCTTGCAGAGTGTTAAAGTAGCTTTTTCTCTCCGCTGGAAAGCTGCACGCTCAGTGCCAGTCTTCTGCAGCTTCTTTCTTCACGTTTCAGCAGCTAGCACGCTCTCCGTGTGCTGGAGAAGCGGCAGAGGCTTCCTTGCCGGAGAAGCGGCACCTTCGCCGGCAGAGAGCATCCTGCCGGCCGCGGTGCGCTCCGGAGCGGGGGCTTGTGCCGAAAGAGGCCGGCAACAGGCGCTTACCTTCGGACAGCTCCGGATCGCCGTCTAATGCGTCTCTTGTCGCCTACACGGCAGGGAAAAGCTTTTCCACTCTGTCTAGGAAGGAGAAAGTGTGCCAGCACAGCAAATGCCTCCCGGGCTTTCCCTGCAATTCAGCAAGTGCTTTGCAGCTTGAAATTGGAAGGAAAGCCTCAGATTTAGCAGCCAGAGCTTCAGGAGGAGCAGCAGCGAGCACAGCATCGGTTTTGCAGCAGCTCCTTCCATGTGCATGTTTTTGGGAGTGGAAAGGCTTGCAGAGTGTTAAAGTAGCTTTTTCTCTCCGCTGGAAAGCTGCACGCTCAGTGCCAGTGTTCTGCAGCTTCTTTCTTCACGTTTCAGCAGCTAGCACGCTCTCCGTGTGCTGGAGAAGCGGCAGAGGCTTCCTTGCCGGAGAAGCGGCACCTTCGCCGGCAGAGAGCATCCTGCCGGCCGCGGTGCGCTCCGGAGCGGGGGCTTGTGCCGAAAGAGGCCGGCAACAGGCGCTTACCTTCGGACAGCTCCGGATCGCCGTCTAATGCGTCTCTTGTCGCCTACACGGCAGGGAAAAGCTTTTCCACTCTGTCTAGGAAGGAGAAAGTGTGCCAGCACAGCAAATGCCTCCCGGACTTTCCCTGGAATTCAGCAAGTGCTTTGCAGCTTGAAATTGGAAGGAAAGCCTCAGATTTAGCAGCCAGAGCTTCAGGAGGAGCAGCAGCGAGCACAGCATCGGTTTTGCAGCAGCTCCTTCCATGTGCATGTTTTTGGGAGTGGAAAGGCTTGCAGAGTGGTAAAGTAGCTTTTTCTCTCCGCTGGAAAGCTGCACGCTCAGTGCCAGTCTTCTGCAGCTTCTTTCTTCACGTTTCAGCAGCTAGCACGCTCTCCGTGTGCTGGAGAAGCGGCAGAGGCTTCCTTGCCGGAGAAGCGGCACCTTCGCCGGCTGAGAGCATCCTGCCGGCCGCGGTGCGCTCCGGAGCGGGGGCTTGTGCCGAAAGAGGCCGGCAACAGGCGCTTACCTTCGGACAGCTCCGGATCGCCGTCTAATGCGTCTCTTCTCGCCTACACGGCAGGGAAAAGCTTTTCCACTCTGTCTAGGAAGGAGAAAGTGTGCCAGCACAGCAAATGCCTCCCGGGCTTTCCCTGGAATTCAGCAAGTGCTTTGCAGCTTGAAATTGGAAGGAAAGCCTCAGATTTAGCAGCCAGAGCTTCAGGAGGAGCAGCAGCGAGCACAGCATCGGTTTTGCAGCAGCTCCTTCCATGTGCATGTTTTTGGGAGTGGAAAGGCTTGCAGAGTGTTAAAGTAGCTTTTTCTCTCCGCTGGAAAGCTGCACGCTCAGTGCCAGTCTTCTGCAGCTTCTTTCTTCACGTTTCAGCAGCTAGCACGCTCTCCGTGTGCTGGAGAAGCGGCAGAGGCTTCCTTGCCGGAGAAGCGGCACCTTCGCCGGCAGAGAGCATCCTGCCGGCCGCGGTGCGCTCCGGAGCGGGGGCTTGTGCCGAAAGAGGCCGGCAACAGGCGCTTACCTTCGGACAGCTCCGGATCGCCGTCTAATGCGTCTCTTGTCGCCTACACGGCAGGGAAAAGCTTTTCCACTCTGTCTAGGAAGGAGAAAGTGTGCCAGCACAGCAAATGCCTCCCGGACTTTCCCTGCAATTCAGCAAGTGCTTTGCAGCTTGAAATTGGAAGGAAAGCCTCAGATTTAGCAGCCAGAGCTTCAGGAGGAGCAGCAGCGAGCACAGCATCGGTTATGCAGCAGCTCCTTCCATGTGCATGTTTTTGGGAGTGGAAAGGCTTGCAGAGTGTTAAAGTAGCTTTTTCTCTCCGCTGGAAAGCTGCACGCTCAGTGCCAGTGTTCTGCAGCTTCTTTCTTCACGTTTCAGCAGCTAGCACGCTCTCCGTGTGCTGGAGAAGCGGCAGAGGCTTCCTTGCCGGAGAAGCGGCACCTTCGCCGGCAGAGAGCATCCTGCCGGCCGCGGTGCGCTCCGGAGCGGGGGCTTGTGCCGAAAGAGGCCGGCAACAGGCGCTTACCTTCGGACAGCTCCGGATCGCCGTCTAATGCGTCTCTTGTCGCCTACACGGCAGGGAAAAGCTTTTCCACTCTGTCTAGGAAGGAGAAAGTGTGCCAGCACAGCAAATGCCTCCCGGACTTTCCCTGGAATTCAGCAAGTGCTTTGCAGCTTGAAATTGGAAGGAAAGCCTCAGATTTAGCAGCCAGAGCTTCAGGAGGAGCAGCAGCGAGCACAGCATCGGTTTTGCAGCAGCTCCTTCCATGTGCATGTTTTTGGGAGTGGAAAGGCTTGCAGAGTGTTAAAGTAGCTTTTTCTCTCCGCTGGAAAGCTGCACGCTCAGTGCCAGTCTTCTGCAGCTTCTTTCTTCACGTTTCAGCAGCTAGCACGCTCTCCGTGTGCTGGAGAAGCGGCAGAGGCTTCCTTGCCGGAGAAGCGGCACCTTCGCCGGCAGAGAGCATCCTGCCGGCCGCGGTGCGCTCCGGAGCGGGGGCTTGTGCCGAAAGAGGCCGGCAACAGGCGCTTACCTTCGGACAGCTCCGGATCGCCGTCTAATGCGTCTCTTGTCGCCTACACGGCAGGGAAAAGCTTTTCCACTCTGTCTAGGAAGGAGAAAGTGTGCCAGCACAGCAAATGCCTCCCGGGCTTTCCCTGGAATTCAGCAAGTGCTTTGCAGCTTGAAATTGGAAGGAAAGCCTCAGATTTAGCAGCCAGAGCTTCAGGAGGAGCAGCAGCGAGCACAGCATCGGTTTTGCAGCAGCTCCTTCCATGTGCATGTTTTTGGGAGTGGAAAGGCTTGCAGAGTGTTAAAGTAGCTTTTTCTCTCCGCTGGAAAGCTGCACGCTCAGTGCCAGTCTTCTGCAGCTTCTTTCTTCACGTTTCAGCAGCTAGCACGCTCTCCGTGTGCTGGAGAAGCGGCCGAGGCTTCCTTGCCGGAGAAGCGGCACCTTCGCCGGCAGAGAGCATCCTGCCGGCCGCGGTGCGCTCCGGAGCGGGGGCTTGTGCCGAAAGAGGCCGGCAACAGGCGCTTACCTTCGGACAGCTCCGGATCCCCGTCTAATGCGTCTCTTGTCGCCTACACGGCAGGGAAAAGCTTTTCCACTCTGTCTAGGAAGGAGAAAGTGTGCCAGCACAGCAAATGCCTCCCGGACTTTCCCTGGAATTCAGCAAGTGCTTTGCAGCTTGAAATTGGAAGGAAAGCCTCAGATTTAGCAGCCAGAGCTTCAGGAGGAGCAGCAGCGAGCACAGCATCGGTTTTGCAGCAGCTCCTTCCATGTGCATGTTTTTGGGAGTGGAAAGGCTTGCAGAGTGTTAAAGTAGCTTTTTCTCTCCGCTGGAAAGCTGCACGCTCAGTGCCAGTCTTCTGCAGCTTCTTTCTTCACGTTTCAGCAGCTAGCACGCTCTCCGTGTGCTGGAGAAGCGGCAGAGGCTTCCTTGCCGGAGAAGCGGCACCTTCGCCGGCAGAGAGCATCCTGCCGGCCGCGGTGCGCTCCGGAGCGGGGGCTTGTGCCGAAAGAGGCCGGCAACAGGCGCTTACCTTCGGACAGCTCCGGATCGCCGTCTAATGCGTCTCTTGTCGCCTACACGGCAGGGAAAAGCTTTTCCACTCTGTCTAGGAAGGAGAAAGTGTGCCAGCACAGCAAATGCCTCCCGGGCTTTCCCTGGAATTCAGCAAGTGCTTTGCAGCTTGAAATTGGAAGGAAAGCCTCAGATTTAGCAGCCAGAGCTTCAGGAGGAGCAGCAGCGAGCACAGCATCGGTTTTGCAGCAGCTCCTTCCATGTGCATGTTTTTGGGAGTGGAAAGGCTTGCAGAGTGTTAAAGTAGCTTTTTCTCTCCGCTGGAAAGCTGCACGCTCAGTGCCAGTCTTCTGCAGCTTCTTTCTTCACGTTTCAGCAGCTAGCACGCTCTCCGTGTGCTGGAGAAGCGGCAGAGGCTTCCTTGCCGGAGAAGCGGCACCTTCGCCGGCAGAGAGCATCCTGCCGGCCGCGGTGCGCTCCGGAGCGGGGGCTTGTGCCGAAAGAGGCCGGCAACAGGCGCTTACCTTCGGACAGCTCCGGATCGCCGTCTAATGCGTCTCTTGTCGCCTACACGGCAGGGAAAAGCTTTTCCACTCTGTCTAGGAAGGAGAAAGTGTGCCAGCACAGCAAATGCCTCCCGGACTTTCCCTGCAATTCAGCAAGTGCTTTGCAGCTTGAAATTGGAAGGAAAGCCTCAGATTTAGCAGCCAGAGCTTCAGGAGGAGCAGCAGCGAGCACAGCATCGGTTTTGCAGCAGCTCCTTCCATGTGCATGTTTTTGGGAGTGGAAAGGCTTGCAGAGTGTTGAAGTAGCTTTTTCTCTCCGCTGGAAAGCTGCACGCTCAGTGCCAGTCTTCTGCAGCTTCTTTCTTCACGTTTCAGCAGCTAGCACGCTCTCCGTGTGCTGGAGAAGCGGCAGAGGCTTCCTTGCCGGAGAAGCGGCACCTTCGCCGGCAGAGAGCATCCTGCCGGCCGCGGTGCGCTCCGGAGCGGGGGCTTGTGCCGAAAGAGGCCGGCAACAGGCGCTTACCTTCGGACAGCTCCGGATCGCCGTCTAATGCGTCTCTTGTCGCCTACACGGCAGGGAAAAGCTTTTCCACTCTGTCTAGGAAGGAGAAAGTGTGCCAGCACAGCAAATGCCTCCCGGGCTTTCCCTGGAATTCAGCAAGTGCTTTGCAGCTTGAAATTGGAAGGAAAGCCTCAGATTTAGCAGCCAGAGCTTCAGGAGGAGCAGCAGCGAGCACAGCATCGGTTTTGCAGCAGCTCCTTCCATGTGCATGTTTTTGGGAGTTGAAAGGCTTGCAGAGTGTTAAAGTAGCTTTTTCTCTCCGCTGGAAAGCTGCACGCTCAGTGCCAGTCTTCTGCAGCTTCTTTCTTCACGTTTCAGCAGCTAGCACGCTCTCCGTGTGCTGGAGAAGCGGCAGAGGCTTCCTTGCCGGAGAAGCGGCACCTTCGCCGGCTGAGAGCATCCTGCCGGCCGCGGTGCGCTCCGGAGCGGGGGCTTGTGCCGAAAGAGGCCGGCAACAGGCGCTTACCTTCGGACAGCTCCGGATCGCCGTCTAATGCGTCTCTTGTCGCCTACACGGCAGGGAAAAGCTTTTCCACTCTGTCTAGGAAGGAGAAAGTGTGCCAGCACAGCAAATGCCTCCCGGACTTTCCCTGGAATTCAGCAAGTGCTTTGCAGCTTGAAATTGGAAGGAAAGCCTCAGATTTAGCAGCCAGAGCTTCAGGAGGAGCAGCAGCGAGCACAGCATCGGTTTTGCAGCAGCTCCTTCCATGTGCATGTTTTTGGGAGTGGAAAGGCTTGCAGAGTGTTAAAGTAGCTTTTTCTCTCCGCTGGAAAGCTGCACGCTCAGTGCCAGTCTTCTGCAGCTTCTTTCTTCACGTTTCAGCAGCTAGCACGCTCTCCGTATGCTGGAGAAGCGGCAGAGGCTTCCTTGCCGGAGAAGCGGCACCTTCGCCGGCAGAGAGCATCCTGCCGGCCGCGGTGCGCTCCGGAGCGGGGGCTTGTGCCGAAAGAGGCCGGCAACAGGCGCTTACCTTCGGACAGCTCCGGATCGCCGTCTAATGCGTCTCTTGTCGCCTACACGGCAGGGAAAAGCTTTTCCACTCTGTCTAGGAAGGAGAAAGTGTGCCAGCACAGCAAATGCCTCCCGGGCTTTCCCTGGAATTCAGCAAGTGCTTTGCAGCTTGAAATTGGAAGGAAAGCCTCAGATTTAGCAGCCAGAGCTTCAGGAGGAGCAGCAGCGAGCACAGCATCGGTTTTGCAGCAGCTCCTTCCATGTGCATGTTTTTGGGAGTGGAAAGGCTTGCAGAGTGTTAAAGTAGCTTTTTCTCTCCGCTGGAAAGCTGCACGCTCAGTGCCAGTCTTCTGCAGCTTCTTTCTTCACGTTTCAGCAGCTAGCACGCTCTCCGTGTGCTGGAGAAGCGGCCGAGGCTTCCTTGCCGGAGAAGCGGCACCTTCGCCGGCAGAGAGCATCCTGCCGGCCGCGGTGCGCTCCGGAGCGGGGGCTTGTGCCGAAAGAGGCCGGCAACAGGCGCTTACCTTCGGACAGCTCCGGATCCCCGTCTAATGCGTCTCTTGTCGCCTACACGGCAGGGAAAAGCTTTTCCACTCTGTCTAGGAAGGAGAAAGTGTGCCAGCACAGCAAATGCCTCCCGGACTTTCCCTGGAATTCAGCAAGTGCTTTGCAGCTTGAAATTGGAAGGAAAGCCTCAGATTTAGCAGCCAGAGCTTCAGGAGGAGCAGCAGCGAGCACAGCATCGGTTTTGCAGCAGCTCCTTCCATGTGCATGTTTTTGGGAGTGGAAAGGCTTGCAGAGTGTTAAAGTAGCTTTTTCTCTCCGCTGGAAAGCTGCACGCTCAGTGCCAGTCTTCTGCAGCTTCTTTCTTCACGTTTCAGCAGCTAGCACGCTCTCCGTGTGCTGGAGAAGCGGCAGAGGCTTCCTTGCCGGAGAAGCGGCACCTTCGCCGGCAGAGAGCATCCTGCCGGCCGCGGTGCGCTCCGGAGCGGGGGCTTGTGCCGAAAGAGGCCGGCAACAGGCGCTTACCTTCGGACAGCTCCGGATCGCCGTCTAATGCGTCTCTTGTCGCCTACACGGCAGGGAAAAGCTTTTCCACTCTGTCTAGGAAGGAGAAAGTGTGCCAGCACAGCAAATGCCTCCCGGGCTTTCCCTGGAATTCAGCAAGTGCTTTGCAGCTTGAAATTGGAAGGAAAGCCTCAGATTTAGCAGCCAGAGCTTCAGGAGGAGCAGCAGCGAGCACAGCATCGGTTTTGCAGCAGCTCCTTCCATGTGCATGTTTTTGGGAGTGGAAAGGCTTGCAGAGTGTTAAAGTAGCTTTTTCTCTCCGCTGGAAAGCTGCACGCTCAGTGCCAGTCTTCTGCAGCTTCTTTCTTCACGTTTCAGCAGCTAGCACGCTCTCCGTGTGCTGGAGAAGCGGCAGAGGCTTCCTTGCCGGAGAAGCGGCACCTTCGCCGGCAGAGAGCATCCTGCCGGCCGCGGTGCGCTCCGGAGCGGGGGCTTGTGCCGAAAGAGGCCGGCAACAGGCGCTTACCTTCGGACAGCTCCGGATCGCCGTCTAATGCGTCTCTTGTCGCCTACACGGCAGGGAAAAGCTTTTCCACTCTGTCTAGGAAGGAGAAAGTGTGCCAGCACAGCAAATGCCTCCCGGACTTTCCCTGGAATTCAGCAAGTGCTTTGCAGCTTGAAATTGGAAGGAAAGCCTCAGATTTAGCAGCCAGAGCTTCAGGAGGAGCAGCAGCGAGCACAGCATCGGTTTTGCAGCAGCTCCTTCCATGTGCATGTTTTTGGGAGTGGAAAGGCTTGCAGAGTGTTGAAGTAGCTTTTTCTCTCCGCTGGAAAGCTGCACGCTCAGTGCCAGTCTTCTGCAGCTTCTTTCTTCACGTTTCAGCAGCTAGCACGCTCTCCGTGTGCTGGAGAAGCGGCAGAGGCTTCCTTGCCGGAGAAGCGGCACCTTCGCCGGCAGAGAGCATCCTGCCGGCCGCGGTGCGCTCCGGAGCGGGGGCTTGTGCCGAAAGAGGCCGGCAACAGGCGCTTACCTTCGGACAGCTCCGGATCGCCGTCTAATGCGTCTCTTGTCGCCTACACGGCAGGGAAAAGCTTTTCCACTCTGTCTAGGAAGGAGAAAGTGTGCCAGCACAGCAAATGCCTCCCGGGCTTTCCCTGGAATTCAGCAAGTGCTTTGCAGCTTGAAATTGGAAGGAAAGCCTCAGATTTAGCAGCCAGAGCTTCAGGAGGAGCAGCAGCGAGCACAGCATCGGTTTTGCAGCAGCTCCTTCCATGTGCATGTTTTTGGGAGTTGAAAGGCTTGCAGAGTGTTAAAGTAGCTTTTTCTCTCCGCTGGAAAGCTGCACGCTCAGTGCCAGTCTTCTGCAGCTTCTTTCTTCACGTTTCAGCAGCTAGCACGCTCTCCGTGTGCTGGAGAAGCGGCAGAGGCTTCCTTGCCGGAGAAGCGGCACCTTCGCCGGCAGAGAGCATCCTGCCGGCCGCGGTGCGCTCCGGAGCGGGGGCTTGTGCCGAAAGAGGCCGGCAACAGGCGCTTACCTTCGGACAGCTCCGGATCGCCGTCTAATGCGTCTCTTGTCGCCTACACGGCAGGGAAAAGCTTTTCCACTCTGTCTAGGAAGGAGAAAGTGTGCCAGCACAGCAAATGCCTCCCGGGCTTTCCCTGCAATTCAGCAAGTGCTTTGCAGCTTGAAATTGGAAGGAAAGCCTCAGATTTAGCAGCCAGAGTTCAGGAGGAGCAGCAGCGAGCACAGCATCGGTTTTGCAGCAGCTCCTTCCATGTGCATGTTTTTGGGAGTGGAAAGGCTTGCAGAGTGTTAAAGTAGCTTTTTCTCTCCGCTGGAAAGCTGCACGCTCAGTGCCAGTCTTCTGCAGCTTCTTTCTTCACGTTTCAGCAGCTAGCACGCTCTCCGTGTGCTGGAGAAGCGGCCGAGGCTTCCTTGCCGGAGAAGCGGCACCTTCGCCGGCAGAGAGCATCCTGCCGGCCGCGGTGCGCTCCGGAGCGGGGGCTTGTGCCGAAAGAGGCCGGCAACAGGCGCTTACCTTCGGACAGCTCCGGATCCCCGTCTAATGCGTCTCTTGTCGCCTACACGGCAGGGAAAAGCTTTTCCACTCTGTCTAGGAAGGAGAAAGTGTGCCAGCACAGCAAATGCCTCCCGGACTTTCCCTGGAATTCAGCAAGTGCTTTGCAGCTTGAAATTGGAAGGAAAGCCTCAGATTTAGCAGCCAGAGCTTCAGGAGGAGCAGCAGCGAGCACAGCATCGGTTTTGCAGCAGCTCCTTCCATGTGCATGTTTTTGGGAGTGGAAAGGCTTGCAGAGTGTTAAAGTAGCTTTTTCTCTCCGCTGGAAAGCTGCACGCTCAGTGCCAGTCTTCTGCAGCTTCTTTCTTCACGTTTCAGCAGCTAGCACGCTCTCCGTGTGCTGGAGAAGCGGCAGAGGCTTCCTTGCCGGAGAAGCGGCACCTTCGCCGGCAGAGAGCATCCTGCCGGCCGCGGTGCGCTCCGGAGCGGGGGCTTGTGCCGAAAGAGGCCGGCAACAGGCGCTTACCTTCGGACAGCTCCGGATCGCCGTCTAATGCGTCTCTTGTCGCCTACACGGCAGGGAAAAGCTTTTCCACTCTGTCTAGGAAGGAGAAAGTGTGCCAGCACAGCAAATGCCTCCCGGACTTTCCCTGGAATTCAGCAAGTGCTTTGCAGCTTGAAATTGGAAGGAAAGCCTCAGATTTAGCAGCCAGAGCTTCAGGAGGAGCAGCAGCGAGCACAGCATCGCTTTTGCAGCAGCTCCTTCCATGTGCATGTTTTTGGGAGTGGAAAGGCTTGCAGAGTGTTCAAGTAGCTTTTTCTCTCCGCTGGAAAGCTGCACGCTCAGTGCCAGTCTTCTGCAGCTTCTTTCTTCACGTTTCAGCAGCTAGCACGCTCTCCGTGTGCTGGAGAAGCGGCAGAGGCTTCCTTGCCGGAGAAGCGGCACCTTCGCCGGCAGAGAGCATCCTGCCGGCCGCGGTGCGCTCCGGAGCGGGGGCTTGTGCCGAAAGAGGCCGGCAACAGGCGCTTACCTTCGGACAGCTCCGGATCGCCGTCTAATGCGTCTCTTGTCGCCTACACGGCAGGGAAAAGCTTTTCCACTCTGTCTAGGAAGGAGAAAGTGTGCCAGCACAGCAAATGCCTCCCGGACTTTCCCTGGAATTCAGCAAGTGCTTTGCAGCTTGAAATTGGAAGGAAAGCCTCAGATTTAGCAGCCAGAGCTTCAGGAGGAGCAGCAGCGAGCACAGCATCGGTTTTGCAGCAGCTCCTTCCATGTGCATGTTTTTGGGAGTGGAAAGGCTTGCAGAGTGTTGAAGTAGCTTTTTCTCTCCGCTGGAAAGCTGCACGCTCAGTGCCAGTCTTCTGCAGCTTCTTTCTTCACGTTTCAGCAGCTAGCACGCTCTCCGTGTGCTGGAGAAGCGGCAGAGGCTTCCTTGCCGGAGAAGCGGCACCTTCGCCGGCAGAGAGCATCCTGCCGGCCGCGGTGCGCTCCGGAGCGGGGGCTTGTGCCGAAAGAGGCCGGCAACAGGCGCTTACCTTCGGACAGCTCCGGATCGCCGTCTAATGCGTCTCTTGTCGCCTACACGGCAGGGAAAAGCTTTTCCACTCTGTCTAGGAAGGAGAAAGTGTGCCAGCACAGCAAATGCCTCCCGGGCTTTCCCTGGAATTCAGCAAGTGCTTTGCAGCTTGAAATTGGAAGGAAAGCCTCAGATTTAGCAGCCAGAGCTTCAGGAGGAGCAGCAGCGAGCACAGCATCGGTTTTGCAGCAGCTCCTTCCATGTGCATGTTTTTGGGAGTTGAAAGGCTTGCAGAGTGTTAAAGTAGCTTTTTCTCTCCGCTGGAAAGCTGCACGCTCAGTGCCAGTCTTCTGCAGCTTCTTTCTTCACGTTTCAGCAGCTAGCACGCTCTCCGTGTGCTGGAGAAGCGGCAGAGGCTTCCTTGCCGGAGAAGCGGCACCTTCGCCGGCAGAGAGCATCCTGCCGGCCGCGGTGCGCTCCGGAGCGGGGGCTTGTGCCGAAAGAGGCCGGCAACAGGCGCTTACCTTCGGACAGCTCCGGATCGCCGTCTAATGCGTCTCTTGTCGCCTACACGGCAGGGAAAAGCTTTTCCACTCTGTCTAGGAAGGAGAAAGTGTGCCAGCACAGCAAATGCCTCCCGGGCTTTCCCTGCAATTCAGCAAGTGCTTTGCAGCTTGAAATTGGAAGGAAAGCCTCAGATTTAGCAGCCAGAGTTCAGGAGGAGCAGCAGCGAGCACAGCATCGGTTTTGCAGCAGCTCCTTCCATGTGCATGTTTTTGGGAGTGGAAAGGCTTGCAGAGTGTTAAAGTAGCTTTTTCTCTCCGCTGGAAAGCTGCACGCTCAGTGCCAGTCTTCTGCAGCTTCTTTCTTCACGTTTCAGCAGCTAGCACGCTCTCCGTGTGCTGGAGAAGCGGCAGAGGCTTCCTTGCCGGAGAAGCGGCACCTTCGCCGGCAGAGAGCATCCTGCCGGCCGCGGTGCGCTCCGGAGCGGGGGCTTGTGCCGAAAGAGGCCGGCAACAGGCGCTTACCTTCGGACAGCTCCGGATCGCCGTCTAATGCGTCTCTTGTCGCCTACACGGCAGGGAAAAGCTTTTCCACTCTGTCTAGGAAGGAGAAAGTGTGCCAGCACAGCAAATGCCTCCCGGGCTTTCCCTGCAATTCAGCAAGTGCTTTGCAGCTTGAAATTGGAAGGAAAGCCTCAGATTTAGCAGCCAGAGTTCAGGAGGAGCAGCAGCGAGCACAGCATCGGTTTTGCAGCAGCTCCTTCCATGTGCATGTTTTTGGGAGTGGAAAGGCTTGCAGAGTGTTAAAGTAGCTTTTTCTCTCCGCTGGAAAGCTGCACGCTCAGTGCCAGTCTTCTGCAGCTTCTTTCTTCACGTTTCAGCAGCTAGCACGCTCTCCGTGTGCTGGAGAAGCGGCCGAGGCTTCCTTGCCGGAGAAGCGGCACCTTCGCCGGCAGAGAGCATCCTGCCGGCCGCGGTGCGCTCCGGAGCGGGGGCTTGTGCCGAAAGAGGCCGGCAACAGGCGCTTACCTTCGGACAGCTCCGGATCGCCGTCTAATGCGTCTCTTGTCGCCTACACGGCAGGGAAAAGCTTTTCCACTCTGTCTAGGAAGGAGAAAGTGTGCCAGCACAGCAAATGCCTCCCGGACTTTCCCTGGAATTCAGCAAGTGCTTTGCAGCTTGAAATTGGAAGGAAAGCCTCAGATTTAGCAGCCAGAGCTTCAGGAGGAGCAGCAGCGAGCACAGCATCGGTTTTGCAGCAGCTCCTTCCATGTGCATGTTTTTGGGAGTGGAAAGGCTTGCAGAGTGTTAAAGTAGCTTTTTCTCTCCGCTGGAAAGCTGCACGCTCAGTGCCAGTCTTCTGCAGCTTCTTTCTTCACGTTTCAGCAGCTAGCACGCTCTCCGTGTGCTGGAGAAGCGGCAGAGGCTTCCTTGCCGGAGAAGCGGCACCTTCGCCGGCAGAGAGCATCCTGCCGGCCGCGGTGCGCTCCGGAGCGGGGGCTTGTGCCGAAAGAGGCCGGCAACAGGCGCTTACCTTCGGACAGCTCCGGATCGCCGTCTAATGCGTCTCTTGTCGCCTACACGGCAGGGAAAAGCTTTTCCACTCTGTCTAGGAAGGAGAAAGTGTGCCAGCACAGCAAATGCCTCCCGGGCTTTCCCTGGAATTCAGCAAGTGCTTTGCAGCTTGAAATTGGAAGGAAAGCCTCAGATTTAGCAGCCAGAGCTTCAGGAGGAGCAGCAGCGAGCACAGCATCGGTTTTGCAGCAGCTCCTTCCATGTGCATGTTTTTGGGAGTGGAAAGGCTTGCAGAGTGTTAAAGTAGCTTTTTCTCTCCGCTGGAAAGCTGCACGCTCAGTGCCAGTCTTCTGCAGCTTCTTTCTTCACGTTTCAGCAGCTAGCACGCTCTCCGTGTGCTGGAGAAGCGGCAGAGGCTTCCTTGCCGGAGAAGCGGCACCTTCGCCGGCAGAGAGCATCCTGCCGGCCGCGGTGCGCTCCGGAGCGGGGGCTTGTGCCGAAAGAGGCCGGCACATGGAAGGAGCTGCTGCAAAAGCGATGCTGTGCTCGCTGCTGCTCCTCCTGAAGCTCTGGCTGCTAAATCTGAGGCTTTCCTTCCAATTTCAAGCTGCAAAGCACTTGCTGAATTCCAGGGAAAGTCCGGGAGGCATTTGCTGTGCTGGCACACTTTCTCCTTCCTAGACAGAGTGGAAAAGCTTTTCCCTGCCGTGTAGGCGACAAGAGACGCATTAGACGGCGATCCGGAGCTGTCCGAAGGTAAGCGCCTGTTGCCGGCCTCTTTCGGCACAAGCCCCCGCTCCGGAGCGCACCGCGGCCGGCAGGATGCTCTCTGCCGGCGAAGGTGCCGCTTCTCCGGCAAGGAAGCCTCTGCCGCTTCTCCAGCACACGGAGAGCGTGCTAGCTGCTGAAACGTGAAGAAAGAAGCTGCAGAACCCTGGCACTGAGCGTGCAGCTTTCCAGCGGAGAGAAAAAGCTACTTTAACACTCTGCAAGCCTTTCCACTCCCAAAAACATGCACATGGAAGGAGCTGCTGCAAAACCGATGCTGTGCTCGCTGCTGCTCCTCCTGAAGCTCTGGCTGCTAAATCTGAGGCTTTCCTTCCAATTTCAAGCTGCAAAGCACTTGCTGAATTCCAGGGAAAGTCCGGGAGGCATTTGCTGTGCTGGCACACTTTCTCCTTCCTAGACAGAGTGGAAAAGCTTTTCCCTGCCGTGTAGGCGACAAGAGACGCATTAGACGGCGATCCGGAGCTGTCCGAAGGTAAGCGCCTGTTGCCGGCCTCTTTCGGCACAAGCCCCCGCTCCGGAGCGCACCGCGGCCGGCAGGATGCTCTCTGCCGGCGAAGGTGCCGCTTCTCCGGCAAGGAAGCCTCTGCCGCTTCTCCAGCACACGGAGAGCGTGCTAGCTGCTGAAACGTGAAGAAAGAAGCTGCAGAAGACTGGCACTGAGCGTGCAGCTTTCCAGCGGAGAGAAAAAGCTACTTTAACACTCTGCAAGCCTTTCCACTCCCAAAAACATGCACATGGAAGGAGCTGCTGCAAAACCGATGCTGTGCTCGCTGCTGCTCCTCCTGAAGCTCTGGCTGCTAAATCTGAGGCTTTCCTTCCAATTTCAAGCTGCAAAGCACTTGCTGAATTCCAGGGAAAGTCCGGGAGGCATTTGCTGTGCTGGCACACTTTCTCCTTCCTAGACAGAGTGGAAAAGCTTTTCCCTGCCGTGTAGGCGACAAGAGGCGCATTAGACGGCGATCCGGAGCTGTCCGAAGGTAAGCGCCTGTTGCCGGCCTCTTTCGGCACAAGTCCCCGCTCCGGAGCGCACCGCGGCCGGCAGGATGCTCTCTGCCGGCGAAGGTGCCGCTTCTCCGGCAAGGAAGCCTCTGCCGCTTCTCCAGCACACGGAGAGCGTGCTAGCTGCTGAAACGTGAAGAAAGAAGCTGCAGAAGACTGGCACTGAGCGTGCAGCTTTCCAGCGGAGAGAAAAAGCTACTTTAACACTCTGCAAGCCTTTCCACTCCCAAAAACATGCACATGGAAGGAGCTGCTGCAAAACCGATGCTGTGCTCGCTGCTGCTCCTCCTGAAGCTCTGGCTGCTAAATCTGAGGCTTTCCTTCCAATTTCAAGCTGCAAAGCACTTGGTGAATTCCAGGGAAAGTCCGGGAGGCATTTGCTGTGCTGGCACACTTTCTCCTTCCTAGACAGAGTGGAAAAGCTTTTCCCTGCCGTGTAGGCGACAAGAGGCGCATTAGACGGCGATCCGGAGCTGTCCGAAGGTAAGCGCCTGTTGCCGGCCTCTTTCGGCACAAGCCCCCGCTCCGGAGCGCACCGCGGCCGGCAGGATGCTCTCTGCCGGCGAAGGTGCCGCTTCTCCGGCAAGGAAGCCTCTGCCGCTTCTCCAGCACACGGAGAGCGTGCTAGCTGCTGAAACGTGAAGAAAGAAGCTGCAGAAGACTGGCACTGAGCGTGCAGCTTTCCAGCGGAGAGAAAAAGCTACTTTAACACTCTGCAAGCCTTTCCACTCCCAAAAACATGCACATGGAAGGAGCTGCTGCAAAACCGATGCTGTGCTCGCTGCTGCTCCTCCTGAAGCTCTGGCTGCTAAATCTGAGGCTTTCCTTCCAATTTCAAGCTGCAAAGCACTTGCTGAATTCCAGGGAAAGTCCGGGAGGCATTTGCTGTGCTGGCACACTTTCTCCTTCCTAGACAGAGTGGAAAAGCTTTTCCCTGCCGTGTAGGCGACAAGAGACGCATTAGACGGCGATCCGGAGCTGTCCGAAGGTAAGCGCCTGTTGCCGGCCTCTTTCGGCACAAGCCCCCGCTCCGGAGCGCACCGCGGCCGGCAGGATGCTCTCTGCCGGCGAAGGTGCCGCTTCTCCGGCAAGGAAGCCTCTGCCGCTTCTCCAGCACACGGAGAGCGTGCTAGCTGCTGAAACGTGAAGAAAGAAGCTGCAGAACACTGGCACTGAGCGTGCAGCTTTCCAGCGGAGAGAAAAAGCTACTTTAACACTCTGCAAGCCTTTCCACTCCCAAAAACATGCACATGGAAGGAGCTGCTGCAAAACCGATGCTGTGCTCGCTGCTGCTCCTCCTGAAGCTCTGGCTGCTAAATCTGAGGCTTTCCTTCCAATTTCAAGCTGCAAAGCACTTGCTGAATTGCAGGGAAAGTCCGGGAGGCATTTGCTGTGCTGGCACACTTTCTCCTTCCTAGACAGAGTGGAAAAGCTTTTCCCTGCCGTGTAGGCGACAAGAGACGCATTAGACGGCGATCCGGAGCTGTCCGAAGGTAAGCGCCTGTTGCCGGCCTCTTTCGGCACAAGCCCCCGCTCCGGAGCGCACCGCGGCCGGCAGGATGCTCTCTGCCGGCGAAGGTGCCGCTTCTCCGGCAAGGAAGCCTCGGCCGCTTCTCCAGCACACGGAGAGCGTGCTAGCTGCTGAAACGTGAAGAAAGAAGCTGCAGAAGACTGGCACTGAGCGTGCAGCTTTCCAGCGGAGAGAAAAAGCTACTTTAACACTCTGCAAGCCTTTCCACTCCCAAAAACATGCACATGGAAGGAGCTGCTGCAAAACCGATGCTGTGCTCGCTGCTGCTCCTCCTGAAGCTCTGGCTGCTAAATCTGAGGCTTTCCTTCCAATTTCAAGCTGCAAAGCACTTGCTGAATTCCAGGGAAAGTCCGGGAGGCATTTGCTGTGCTGGCACACTTTCTCCTTCCTAGACAGAGTGGAAAAGCTTTTCCCTGCCGTGTAGGCGACAAGAGACGCATTAGACGGCGATCCGGAGCTGTCCGAAGGTAAGCGCCTGTTGCCGGCCTCTTTCGGCACAAGCCCCCGCTCCGGAGCGCACCGCGGCCGGCAGGATGCTCTCTGCCGGCGAAGGTGCCGCTTCTCCGGCAAGGAAGCCTCTGCCGCTTCTCCAGCACACGGAGAGCGTGCTAGCTGCTGAAACGTGAAGAAAGAAGCTGCAGAAGACTGGCACTGAGCGTGCAGCTTTCCAGCGGAGAGAAAAAGCTACTTTAACACTCTGCAAGCCTTTCCACTCCCAAAAACATGCACATGGAAGGAGCTGCTGCAAAACCGATGCTGTGCTCGCTGCTGCTCCTCCTGAAGCTCTGGCTGCTAAATCTGAGGCTTTCCTTCCAATTTCAAGCTGCAAAGCACTTGCTGAATTGCAGGGAAAGTCCGGGAGGCATTTGCTGTGCTGGCACACTTTCTCCTTCCTAGACAGAGTGGAAAAGCTTTTCCCTGCCGTGTAGGCGACAAGAGACGCATTAGACGGCGATCCGGAGCTGTCCGAAGGTAAGCGCCTGTTGCCGGCCTCTTTCGGCACAAGCCCCCGCTCCGGAGCGCACCGCGGCCGGCAGGATGCTCTCTGCCGGCGAAGGTGCCGCTTCTCCGGCAAGGAAGCCTCTGCCGCTTCTCCAGCACACGGAGAGCGTGCTAGCTGCTGAAACGTGAAGAAAGAAGCTGCAGAAGACTGGCACTGAGCGTGCAGCTTTCCAGCGGAGAGAAAAAGCTACTTTAACACTCTGCAAGCCTTTCCACTCCCAAAAACATGCACATGGAAGGAGCTGCTGCAAAACCGATGCTGTGCTCGCTGCTGCTCCTCCTGAAGCTCTGGCTGCTAAATCTGAGGCTTTCCTTCCAATTTCAAGCTGCAAAGCACTTGCTGAATTCCAGGGAAAGTCCGGGAGGCATTTGCTGTGCTGGCACACTTTCTCCTTCCTAGACAGAGTGGAAAAGCTTTTCCCTGCCGTGTAGGCGACAAGAGACGCATTAGACGGCGATCCGGAGCTGTCCGAAGGTAAGCGCCTGTTGCCGGCCTCTTTCGGCACAAGCCCCCGCTCCGGAGCGCACCGCGGCCGGCAGGATGCTCTCTGCCGGCGAAGGTGCCGCTTCTCCGGCAAGGAAGCCTCTGCCGCTTCTCCAGCACACGGAGAGCGTGCTAGCTGCTGAAACGTGAAGAAAGAAGCTGCAGAAGACTGGCACTGAGCGTGCAGCTTTCCAGCGGAGAGAAAAAGCTACTTGAACACTCTGCAAGCCTTTCCACTCCCAAAAACATGCACATGGAAGGAGCTGCTGCAAAACCGATGCTGTGCTCGCTGCTGCTCCTCCTGAAGCTCTGGCTGCTAAATCTGAGGCTTTCCTTCCAATTTCAAGCTGCAAAGCACTTGGTGAATTCCAGGGAAAGTCCGGGAGGCATTTGCTGTGCTGGCACACTTTCTCCTTCCTAGACAGAGTGGAAAAGCTTTTCCCTGCCGTGTAGGCGACAAGAGACGCATTAGACGGCGATCCGGAGCTGTCCGAAGGTAAGCGCCTGTTGCCGGCCTCTTTCGGCACAAGCCCCCGCTCCGGAGCGCACCGCGGCCGGCAGGATGCTCTCTGCCGGCGAAGGTGCCGCTTCTCCGGCAAGGAAGCCTCTGCCGCTTCTCCAGCACACGGAGAGCGTGCTAGCTGCTGAAACGTGAAGAAAGAAGCTGCAGAAGACTGGCACTGAGCGTGCAGCTTTCCAGCGGAGAGAAAAAGCTACTTGAACACTCTGCAAGCCTTTCCACTCCCAAAAACATGCACATGGAAGGAGCTGCTGCAAAACCGATGCTGTGCTCGCTGCTGCTCCTCCTGAAGCTCTGGCTGCTAAATCTGAGGCTTTCCTTCCAATTTCAAGCTGCAAAGCACTTGCTGAATTGCAGGGAAAGTCCGGGAGGCATTTGCTGTGCTGGCACACTTTCTCCTTCCTAGACAGAGTGGAAAAGCTTTTCCCTGCCGTGTAGGCGACAAGAGGCGCATTAGACGGCGATCCGGAGCTGTCCGAAGGTAAGCGCCTGTTGCCGGCCTCTTTCGGCACAAGTCCCCGCTCCGGAGCGCACCGCGGCCGGCAGGATGCTCTCTGCCGGCGAAGGTGCCGCTTCTCCGGCAAGGAAGCCTCTGCCGCTTCTCCAGCACACGGAGAGCGTGCTAGCTGCTGAAACGTGAAGAAAGAAGCTGCAGAACCCTGGCACTGAGCGTGCAGCTTTCCAGCGGAGAGAAAAAGCTACTTTAATACTCTGCAAGCCTTTCCACTCCCAAAAACATGCACATGGAAGGAGCTGCTGCAAAAGCGATGCTGTGCTCGCTGCTGCTCCTCCTGAAGCTCTGGCTGCTAAATCTGAGGCTTTCCTTCCAATTTCAAGCTGCAAAGCACTTGCTGAATTCCAGGGAAAGTCCGGGAGGCATTTGCTGTGCTGACACACTTTCTCCTTCCTAGACAGAGTGGAAAAGCTTTTCCCTGCCGTGTAGGCGACAAGAGACGCATTAGACGGCGATCCGGAGCTGTCCGAAGGTAAGCGCCTGTTGCCGGCCTCTTTCGGCACAAGCCCCCGCTCCGGAGCGCACCGCGGCCGGCAGGATGCTCTCTGCCGGCGAAGGTGCCGCTTCTCCGGCAAGGAAGCCTCTGCCGCTTCTCCAGCACACGGAGAGCGTGCTAGCTGCTGAAACGTGAAGAAAGAAGCTGCAGAAGACTGGCACTGAGCGTGCAGCTTTCCAGCGGAGAGAAAAAGCTACTTTAACACTCTGCAAGCCTTTCCACTCCCAAAAACATGCACATGGAAGGAGCTGCTGCAAAACCGATGCTGTGCTCGCTGCTGCTCCTCCTGAAGCTCTGGCTGCTAAATCTGAGGCTTTCCTTCCAATTTCAAGCTGCAAAGCACTTGCTGAATTGCAGGGAAAGTCCGGGAGGCATTTGCTGTGCTGGCACACTTTCTCCTTCCTAGACAGAGTGGAAAAGCTTTTCCCTGCCGTGTAGGCGACAAGAGACGCATTAGACGGCGATCCGGAGCTGTCCGAAGGTAAGCGCCTGTTGCCGGCCTCTTTCGGCACAAGTCCCCGCTCCGGAGCGCACCGCGGCCGGCAGGATGCTCTCTGCCGGCGAAGGTGCCGCTTCTCCGGCAAGGAAGCCTCGGCCGCTTCTCCAGCACACGGAGAGCGTGCTAGCTGCTGAAACGTGAAGAAAGAAGCTGCAGAAGACTGGCACTGAGCGTGCAGCTTTCCGGCGGAGAGAAAAAGCTACTTTAACACTCTGCAAGCCTTTCCACTCCCAAAAACATGCACATGGAAGGAGCTGCTGCAAAACCGATGCTGTGCTCGCTGCTGCTCCTCCTGAAGCTCTGGCTGCTAAATCTGAGGCTTTCCTTCCAATTTCAAGCTGCAAAGCACTTGCTGAATTGCAGGGAAAGTCCGGGAGGCATTTGCTGTGCTGGCACACTTTCTCCTTCCTAGACAGAGTGGAAAAGCTTTTCCCTGCCGTGTAGGCGACAAGAGACGCATTAGACGGCGATCCGGAGCTGTCCGAAGGTAAGCGCCTGTTGCCGGCCTCTTTCGGCACAAGCCCCCGCTCCGGAGCGCACCGCGGCCGGCAGGATGCTCTCTGCCGGCGAAGGTGCCGCTTCTCCGGCAAGGAAGCCTCTGCCGCTTCTCCAGCACACGGAGAGCGTGCTAGCTGCTGAAACGTGAAGAAAGAAGCTGCAGAAGACTGGCACTGAGCGTGCAGCTTTCCGGCGGAGAGAAAAAGCTACTTTAACACTCTGCAAGCCTTTCCACTCCCAAAAACATGCACATGGAAGGAGCTGCTGCAAAAGCGATGCTGTGCTCGCTGCTGCTCCTCCTGAAGCTCTGGCTGCTAAATCTGAGGCTTTCCTTCCAATTTCAAGCTGCAAAGCACTTGCTGAATTCCAGGGAAAGTCCGGGAGGCATTTGCTGTGCTGGCACACTTTCTCCTTCCTAGACAGAGTGGAAAAGCTTTTCCCTGCCGTGTAGGCGACAAGAGACGCATTAGACGGCGATCCGGAGCTGTCCGAAGGTAAGCGCCTGTTGCCGGCCTCTTTCGGCACAAGCCCCCGCTCCGGAGCGCACCGCGGCCGGCAGGATGCTCTCTGCCGGCGAAGGTGCCGCTTCTCCGGCAAGGAAGCCTCTGCCGCTTCTCCAGCACACGGAGAGCGTGCTAGCTGCTGAAACGTGAAGAAAGAAGCTGCAGAAGACTGGCACTGAGCGTGCAGCTTTCCGGCGGAGAGAAAAAGCTACTTGAACACTCTGCAAGCCTTTCCACTCCCAAAAACATGCACATGGAAGGAGCTGCTGCAAAACCGATGCTGTGCTCGCTGCTGCTCCTCCTGAAGCTCTGGCTGCTAAATCTGAGGCTTTCCTTCCAATTTCAAGCTGCAAAGCACTTGCTGAATTCCAGGGAAAGTCCGGGAGGCATTTGCTGTGCTGGCACACTTTCTCCTTCCTAGACAGAGTGGAAAAGCTTTTCCCTGCCGTGTAGGCGACAAGAGACGCATTAGACGGCGATCCGGAGCTGTCCGAAGGTAAGCGCCTGTTGCCGGCCTCTTTCGGCACAAGCCCCCGCTCCGGAGCGCACCGCGGCCGGCAGGATGCTCTCTGCCGGCGAAGGTGCCGCTTCTCCGGCAAGGAAGCCTCTGCCGCTTCTCCAGCACACGGAGAGCGTGCTAGCTGCTGAAACGTGAAGAAAGAAGCTGCAGAAGACTGGCACTGAGCGTGCAGCTTTCCAGCGGAGAGAAAAAGCTACTTTAACACTCTGCAAGCCTTTCCACTCCCAAAAACATGCACATGGAAGGAGCTGCTGCAAAAGCGATGCTGTGCTCGCTGCTGCTCCTCCTGAAGCTCTGGCTGCTAAATCTGAGGCTTTCCTTCCAATTTCAAGCTGCAAAGCACTTGCTGAATTGCAGGGAAAGTCCGGGAGGCATTTGCTGTGCTGGCACACTTTCTCCTTCCTAGACAGAGTGGAAAAGCTTTTCCCTGCCGTGTAGGCGACAAGAGACGCATTAGACGGCGATCCGGAGCTGTCCGAAGGTAAGCGCCTGTTGCCGGCCTCTTTCGGCACAAGCCCCCGCTCCGGAGCGCACCGCGGCCGGCAGGATGCTCTCTGCCGGCGAAGGTGCCGCTTCTCCGGCAAGGAAGCCTCTGCCGCTTCTCCAGCACACGGAGAGCGAGCTAGCTGCTGAAACGTGAAGAAAGAAGCTGCAGAAGACTGGCACTGAGCGTGCAGCTTTCCAGCGGAGAGAAAAAGCTACTTTAACACTCTGCAAGCCTTTCCACTCCCAAAAACATGCACATGGAAGGAGCTGCTGCAAAACCGATGCTGTGCTCGCTGCTGCTCCTCCTGAAGCTCTGGCTGCTAAATCTGAGGCTTTCCTTCCAATTTCAAGCTGCAAAGCACTTGGTGAATTCCAGGGAAAGCCCGGGAGGCATTTGCTGTGCTGGCACACTTTCTCCTTCCTAGACAGAGTGGAAAAGCTTTTCCCTGCCGTGTAGGCGACAAGAGACGCATTAGACGGCGATCCGGAGCTGTCCGAAGGTAAGCGCCTGTTGCCGGCCTCTTTCGGCACAAGCCCCCGCTCCGGAGCGCACCGCGGCCGGCAGGATGCTCTCTGCCGGCGAAGGTGCCGCTTCTCCGGCAAGGAAGCCTCTGCCGCTTCTCCAGCACACGGAGAGCGTGCTAGCTGCTGAAACGTGAAGAAAGAAGCTGCAGAAGACTGGCACTGAGCGTGCAGCTTTCCAGCGGAGAGAAAAAGCTACTTTAACACTCTGCAAGCCTTTCCACTCCCAAAAACATGCACATGGAAGGAGCTGCTGCAAAACCGATGCTGTGCTCGCTGCTGCTCCTCCTGAAGCTCTGGCTGCTAAATCTGAGGCTTTCCTTCCAATTTCAAGCTGCAAAGCACTTGCTGAATTCCAGGGAAAGTCCGGGAGGCATTTGCTGTGCTGGCACACTTTCTCCTTCCTAGACAGAGTGGAAAAGCTTTTCCCTGCCGTGTAGGCGACAAGAGGCGCATTAGACGGCGATCCGGAGCTGTCCGAAGGTAAGCGCCTGTTGCCGGCCTCTTTCGGCACAAGCCCCCGCTCCGGAGCGCACCGCGGCCGGCAGGATGCTCTCAGCCGGCGAAGGTGCCGCTTCTCCGGCAAGGAAGCCTCTGCCGCTTCTCCAGCACACGGAGAGCGTGCTAGCTGCTGAAACGTGAAGAAAGAAGCTGCAGAACACTGGCACTGAGCGTGCAGCTTTCCAGCGGAGAGAAAAAGCTACTTTAACACTCTGCAAGCCTTTCCACTCCCAAAAACATGCACATGGAAGGAGCTGCTGCAAAACCGATGCTGTGCTCGCTGCTGCTCCTCCTGAAGCTCTGGCTGCTAAATCTGAGGCTTTCCTTCCAATTTCAAGCTGCAAAGCACTTGCTGAATTCCAGGGAAAGTCCGGGAGGCATTTGCTGTGCTGGCACTCTTTCTCCTTCCTAGACAGAGTGGAAAAGCTTTTCCCTGCCGTGTAGGCGACAAGAGGCGCATTAGACGGCGATCCGGAGCTGTCCGAAGGTAAGCGCCTGTTGCCGGCCTCTTTCGGCACAAGCCCCCGCTCCGGAGCGCACCGCGGCCGGCAGGATGCTCTCAGCCGGCGAAGGTGCCGCTTCTCCGGCAAGGAAGCCTCTGCCGCTTCTCCAGCACACGGAGAGCGTGCTAGCTGCTGAAACGTGAAGAAAGAAGCTGCAGAACACTGGCACTGAGCGTGCAGCTTTCCAGCGGAGAGAAAAAGCTACTTTAACACTCTGCAAGCCTTTCCACTCCCAAAAACATGCACATGGAAGGAGCTGCTGCAAAACCGATGCTGTGCTCGCTGCTGCTCCTCCTGCAGCTCTGGCTGCTAAATCTGAGGCTTTCCTTCCAATTTCAAGCTGCAAAGCACTTGCTGAATTCCAGGGAAAGTCCGGGAGGCATTTGCTGTGCTGGCACACTTTCTCCTTCCTAGACAGAGTGGAAAAGCTTTTCCCTGCCGTGTAGGCGACAAGAGACGCATTAGACGGCGATCCGGAGCTGTCCGAAGGTAAGCGCCTGTTGCCGGCCTCTTTCGGCACAAGCCCCCGCTCCGGAGCGCACCGCGGCCGGCAGGATGCTCTCTGCCGGCGAAGGTGCCGCTTCTCCGGCAAGGAAGCCTCGGCCGCTTCTCCAGCACACGGAGAGCGTGCTAGCTGCTGAAACGTGAAGAAAGAAGCTGCAGAAGACTGGCACTGAGCGTGCAGCTTTCCAGCGGAGAGAAAAAGCTACTTTAACACTCTGCAAGCCTTTCCACTCCCAAAAACATGCACATGGAAGGAGCTGCTGCAAAACCGATGCTGTGCTCGCTGCTGCTCCTCCTGCAGCTCTGGCTGCTAAATCTGAGGCTTTCCTTCCAATTTCAAGCTGCAAAGCACTTGCTGAATTGCAGGGAAAGTCCGGGAGGCATTTGCTGTGCTGGCACACTTTCTCCTTCCTAGACAGAGTGGAAAAGCTTTTCCCTGCCGTGTAGGCGACAAGAGACGCATTAGACGGCGATCCGGAGCTGTCCGAAGGTAAGCGCCTGTTGCCGGCCTCTTTCGGCACAAGCCCCCGCTCCGGA
Source organism: Fringilla coelebs (assembly GCF_963513975.1). Lineage (NCBI taxonomy): Eukaryota > Metazoa > Chordata > Aves > Passeriformes > Fringillidae > Fringilla > Fringilla coelebs. The sequence goes on from NW_028167444.1 coordinate 648,850, forward strand.
GCGCACCGCGGCCGGCAGGATGCTCTCTGCCGGCGAAGGTGCCGCTTCTCCGGCAAGGAAGCCTCGGCCGCTTCTCCAGCACACGGAGAGCGTGCTAGCTGCTGAAACGTGAAGAAAGAAGCTGCAGAAGACTGGCACTGAGCGTGCAGCTTTCCAGCGGAGAGAAAAAGCTACTTTAACACTCTGCAAGCCTTTCCACTCCCAAAAACATGCACATGGAAGGAGCTGCTGCAAAACCGATGCTGTGCTCGCTGCTGCTCCTCCTGCAGCTCTGGCTGCTAAATCTGAGGCTTTCCTTCCAATTTCAAGCTGCAAAGCACTTGCTGAATTGCAGGGAAAGTCCGGGAGGCATTTGCTGTGCTGGCACACTTTCTCCTTCCTAGACAGAGTGGAAAAGCTTTTCCCTGCCGTGTAGGCGACAAGAGACGCATTAGACGGCGATCCGGAGCTGTCCGAAGGTAAGCGCCTGTTGCCGGCCTCTTTCGGCACAAGCCCCCGCTCCGGAGCGCACCGCGGCCGGCAGGATGCTCTCTGCCGGCGAAGGTGCCGCTTCTCCGGCAAGGAAGCCTCGGCCGCTTCTCCAGCACACGGAGAGCGTGCTAGCTGCTGAAACGTGAAGAAAGAAGCTGCAGAAGACTGGCACTGAGCGTGCAGCTTTCCAGCGGAGAGAAAAAGCTACTTTAACACTCTGCAAGCCTTTCCACTCCCAAAAACATGCACATGGAAGGAGCTGCTGCAAAAGCGATGCTGTGCTCGCTGCTGCTCCTCCTGCAGCTCTGGCTGCTAAATCTGAGGCTTTCCTTCCAATTTCAAGCTGCAAAGCACTTGCTGAATTCCAGGGAAAGTCCGGGAGGCATTTGCTGTGCTGGCACACTTTCTCCTTCCTAGACAGAGTGGAAAAGCTTTTCCCTGCCGTGTAGGCGACAAGAGGCGCATTAGACGGCGATCCGGAGCTGTCCGAAGGTAAGCGCCTGTTGCCGGCCTCTTTCGGCACAAGCCCCCGCTCCGGAGCGCACCGCGGCCGGCAGGATGCTCTCTGCCGGCGAAGGTGCCGCTTCTCCGGCAAGGAAGCCTCTGCCGCTTCTCCAGCACACGGAGAGCGTGCTAGCTGCTGAAACGTGAAGAAAGAAGCTGCAGAAGACTGGCACTGAGCGTGCAGCTTTCCAGCGGAGAGAAAAAGCTACTTTAACACTCTGCAAGCCTTTCCACTCCCAAAAACATGCACATGGAAGGAGCTGCTGCAAAACCGATGCTGTGCTCGCTGCTGCTCCTCCTGAAGCTCTGGCTGCTAAATCTGAGGCTTTCCTTCCAATTTCAAGCTGCAAAGCACTTGCTGAATTGCAGGGAAAGTCCGGGAGGCATTTGCTGTGCTGGCACACTTTCTCCTTCCTAGACAGAGTGGAAAAGCTTTTCCCTGCCGTGTAGGCGACAAGAGACGCATTAGACGGCGATCCGGAGCTGTCCGAAGGTAAGCGCCTGTTGCCGGCCTCTTTCGGCACAAGCCCCCGCTCCGGAGCGCACCGCGGCCGGCAGGATGCTCTCTGCCGGCGAAGGTGCCGCTTCTCCGGCAAGGAAGCCTCTGCCGCTTCTCCAGCACACGGAGAGCGAGCTAGCTGCTGAAACGTGAAGAAAGAAGCTGCAGAAGACTGGCACTGAGCGTGCAGCTTTCCAGCGGAGAGAAAAAGCTACTTTAACACTCTGCAAGCCTTTCCACTCCCAAAAACATGCACATGGAAGGAGCTGCTGCAAAACCGATGCTGTGCTCGCTGCTGCTCCTCCTGAAGCTCTGGCTGCTAAATCTGAGGCTTTCCTTCCAATTTCAAGCTGCAAAGCACTTGGTGAATTCCAGGGAAAGCCCGGGAGGCATTTGCTGTGCTGGCACACTTTCTCCTTCCTAGACAGAGTGGAAAAGCTTTTCCCTGCCGTGTAGGCGACAAGAGACGCATTAGACGGCGATCCGGAGCTGTCCGAAGGTAAGCGCCTGTTGCCGGCCTCTTTCGGCACAAGCCCCCGCTCCGGAGCGCACCGCGGCCGGCAGGATGCTCTCTGCCGGCGAAGGTGCCGCTTCTCCGGCAAGGAAGCCTCTGCCGCTTCTCCAGCACACGGAGAGCGTGCTAGCTGCTGAAACGTGAAGAAAGAAGCTGCAGAAGACTGGCACTGAGCGTGCAGCTTTCCAGCGGAGAGAAAAAGCTACTTTAACACTCTGCAAGCCTTTCCACTCCCAAAAACATGCACATGGAAGGAGCTGCTGCAAAACCGATGCTGTGCTCGCTGCTGCTCCTCCTGAAGCTCTGGCTGCTAAATCTGAGGCTTTCCTTCCAATTTCAAGCTGCAAAGCACTTGCTGAATTCCAGGGAAAGTCCGGGAGGCATTTGCTGTGCTGGCACACTTTCTCCTTCCTAGACAGAGTGGAAAAGCTTTTCCCTGCCGTGTAGGCGACAAGAGGCGCATTAGACGGCGATCCGGAGCTGTCCGAAGGTAAGCGCCTGTTGCCGGCCTCTTTCGGCACAAGCCCCCGCTCCGGAGCGCACCGCGGCCGGCAGGATGCTCTCAGCCGGCGAAGGTGCCGCTTCTCCGGCAAGGAAGCCTCTGCCGCTTCTCCAGCACACGGAGAGCGTGCTAGCTGCTGAAACGTGAAGAAAGAAGCTGCAGAACACTGGCACTGAGCGTGCAGCTTTCCAGCGGAGAGAAAAAGCTACTTTAACACTCTGCAAGCCTTTCCACTCCCAAAAACATGCACATGGAAGGAGCTGCTGCAAAACCGATGCTGTGCTCGCTGCTGCTCCTCCTGAAGCTCTGGCTGCTAAATCTGAGGCTTTCCTTCCAATTTCAAGCTGCAAAGCACTTGCTGAATTCCAGGGAAAGTCCGGGAGGCATTTGCTGTGCTGGCACACTTTCTCCTTCCTAGACAGAGTGGAAAAGCTTTTCCCTGCCGTGTAGGCGACAAGAGGCGCATTAGACGGCGATCCGGAGCTGTCCGAAGGTAAGCGCCTGTTGCCGGCCTCTTTCGGCACAAGCCCCCGCTCCGGAGCGCACCGCGGCCGGCAGGATGCTCTCAGCCGGCGAAGGTGCCGCTTCTCCGGCAAGGAAGCCTCTGCCGCTTCTCCAGCACACGGAGAGCGTGCTAGCTGCTGAAACGTGAAGAAAGAAGCTGCAGAACACTGGCACTGAGCGTGCAGCTTTCCAGCGGAGAGAAAAAGCTACTTTAACACTCTGCAAGCCTTTCCACTCCCAAAAACATGCACATGGAAGGAGCTGCTGCAAAACCGATGCTGTGCTCGCTGCTGCTCCTCCTGCAGCTCTGGCTGCTAAATCTGAGGCTTTCCTTCCAATTTCAAGCTGCAAAGCACTTGCTGAATTCCAGGGAAAGTCCGGGAGGCATTTGCTGTGCTGGCACACTTTCTCCTTCCTAGACAGAGTGGAAAAGCTTTTCCCTGCCGTGTAGGCGACAAGAGACGCATTAGACGGCGATCCGGAGCTGTCCGAAGGTAAGCGCCTGTTGCCGGCCTCTTTCGGCACAAGCCCCCGCTCCGGAGCGCACCGCGGCCGGCAGGATGCTCTCTGCCGGCGAAGGTGCCGCTTCTCCGGCAAGGAAGCCTCGGCCGCTTCTCCAGCACACGGAGAGCGTGCTAGCTGCTGAAACGTGAAGAAAGAAGCTGCAGAAGACTGGCACTGAGCGTGCAGCTTTCCAGCGGAGAGAAAAAGCTACTTTAACACTCTGCAAGCCTTTCCACTCCCAAAAACGTGCACATGGAAGGAGCTGCTGCAAAACCGATGCTGTGCTCGCTGCTGCTCCTCCTGCAGCTCTGGCTGCTAAATCTGAGGCTTTCCTTCCAATTTCAAGCTGCAAAGCACTTGCTGAATTGCAGGGAAAGTCCGGGAGGCATTTGCTGTGCTGGCACACTTTCTCCTTCCTAGACAGAGTGGAAAAGCTTTTCCCTGCCGTGTAGGCGACAAGAGACGCATTAGACGGCGATCCGGAGCTGTCCGAAGGTAAGCGCCTGTTGCCGGCCTCTTTCGGCACAAGCCCCCGCTCCGGAGCGCACCGCGGCCGGCAGGATGCTCTCTGCCGGCGAAGGTGCCGCTTCTCCGGCAAGGAAGCCTCGGCCGCTTCTCCAGCACACGGAGAGCGTGCTAGCTGCTGAAACGTGAAGAAAGAAGCTGCAGAAGACTGGCACTGAGCGTGCAGCTTTCCAGCGGAGAGAAAAAGCTACTTTAACACTCTGCAAGCCTTTCCACTCCCAAAAACATGCACATGGAAGGAGCTGCTGCAAAAGCGATGCTGTGCTCGCTGCTGCTCCTCCTGCAGCTCTGGCTGCTAAATCTGAGGCTTTCCTTCCAATTTCAAGCTGCAAAGCACTTGCTGAATTCCAGGGAAAGTCCGGGAGGCATTTGCTGTGCTGGCACACTTTCTCCTTCCTAGACAGAGTGGAAAAGCTTTTCCCTGCCGTGTAGGCGACAAGAGACGCATTAGACGGCGATCCGGAGCTGTCCGAAGGTAAGCGCCTGTTGCCGGCCTCTTTCGGCACAAGCCCCCGCTCCGGAGCGCACCGCGGCCGGCAGGATGCTCTCTGCCGGCGAAGGTGCCGCTTCTCCGGCAAGGAAGCCTCGGCCGCTTCTCCAGCACACGGAGAGCGTGCTAGCTGCTGAAACGTGAAGAAAGAAGCTGCAGAAGACTGGCACTGAGCGTGCAGCTTTCCAGCGGAGAGAAAAAGCTACTTTAACACTCTGCAAGCCTTTCCACTCCCAAAAACATGCACATGGAAGGAGCTGCTGCAAAACCGATGCTGTGCTCGCTGCTGCTCCTCCTGAAGCTCTGGCTGCTAAATCTGAGGCTTTCCTTCCAATTTCAAGCTGCAAAGCACTTGCTGAATTGCAGGGAAAGTCCGGGAGGCATTTGCTGTGCTGGCACACTTTCTCCTTCCTAGACAGAGTGGAAAAGCTTTTCCCTGCCGTGTAGGCGACAAGAGACGCATTAGACGGCGATCCGGAGCTGTCCGAAGGTAAGCGCCTGTTGCCGGCCTCTTTCGGCACAAGTCCCCGCTCCGGAGCGCACCGCGGCCGGCAGGATGCTCTCTGCCGGCGAAGGTGCCGCTTCTCCGGCAAGGAAGCCTCTGCCGCTTCTCCAGCACACGGAGAGCGTGCTAGCTGCTGAAACGTGAAGAAAGAAGCTGCAGAAGACTGGCACTGAGCGTGCAGCTTTCCAGCGGAGAGAAAAAGCTACTTTAACACTCTGCAAGCCTTTCCACTCCCAAAAACATGCACATGGAAGGAGCTGCTGCAAAAGCGATGCTGTGCTCGCTGCTGCTCCTCCTGAAGCTCTGGCTGCTAAATCTGAGGCTTTCCTTCCAATTTCAAGCTGCAAAGCACTTGCTGAATTGCAGGGAAAGTCCGGGAGGCATTTGCTGTGCTGGCACACTTTCTCCTTCCTAGACAGAGTGGAAAAGCTTTTCCCTGCCGTGTAGGCGACAAGAGACGCATTAGACGGCGATCCGGAGCTGTCCGAAGGTAAGCGCCTGTTGCCGGCCTCTTTCGGCACAAGCCCCCGCTCCGGAGCGCACCGCGGCCGGCAGGATGCTCTCTGCCGGCGAAGGTGCCGCTTCTCCGGCAAGGAAGCCTCTGCCGCTTCTCCAGCACACGGAGAGCGTGCTAGCTGCTGAAACGTGAAGAAAGAAGCTGCAGAAGACTGGCACTGAGCGTGCAGCTTTCCAGCGGAGAGAAAAAGCTACTTTAACACTCTGCAAGCCTTTCCACTCCCAAAAACATGCACATGGAAGGAGCTGCTGCAAAACCGATGCTGTGCTCGCTGCTGCTCCTCCTGAAGCTCTGGCTGCTAAATCTGAGGCTTTCCTTCCAATTTCAAGCTGCAAAGCACTTGCTGAATTCCAGGGAAAGTCCGGGAGGCATTTGCTGTGCTGGCACACTTTCTCCTTCCTAGACAGAGTGGAAAAGCTTTTCCCTGCCGTGTAGGCGACAAGAGACGCATTAGACGGCGATCCGGAGCTGTCCGAAGGTAAGCGCCTGTTGCCGGCCTCTTTCGGCACAAGCCCCCGCTCCGGAGCGCACCGCGGCCGGCAGGATGCTCTCTGCCGGCGAAGGTGCCGCTTCTCCGGCAAGGAAGCCTCTGCCGCTTCTCCAGCACACGGAGAGCGAGCTAGCTGCTGAAACGTGAAGAAAGAAGCTGCAGAAGACTGGCACTGAGCGTGCAGCTTTCCAGCGGAGAGAAAAAGCTACTTTAACACTCTGCAAGCCTTTCCACTCCCAAAAACATGCACATGGAAGGAGCTGCTGCAAAACCGATGCTGTGCTCGCTGCTGCTCCTCCTGAAGCTCTGGCTGCTAAATCTGAGGCTTTCCTTCCAATTTCAAGCTGCAAAGCACTTGCTGAATTCCAGGGAAAGTCCGGGAGGCATTTGCTGTGCTGGCACACTTTCTCCTTCCTAGACAGAGTGGAAAAGCTTTTCCCTGCCGTGTAGGCGACAAGAGACGCATTAGACGGCGATCCGGAGCTGTCCGAAGGTAAGCGCCTGTTGCCGGCCTCTTTCGGCACAAGTCCCCGCTCCGGAGCGCACCGCGGCCGGCAGGATGCTCTCTGCCGGCGAAGGTGCCGCTTCTCCGGCAAGGAAGCCTCTGCCGCTTCTCCAGCACACGGAGAGCGTGCTAGCTGCTGAAACGTGAAGAAAGAAGCTGCAGAACCCTGGCATTGAGCGTGCAGCTTTCCAGCGGAGAGAAAAAGCTACTTTAATACTCTGCAAGCCTTTCCACTCCCAAAAACATGCACATGGAAGGAGCTGCTGCAAAACCGATGCTGTGCTCGCTGCTGCTCCTCCTGAAGCTCTGGCTGCTAAATCTGAGGCTTTCCTTCCAATTTCAAGCTGCAAAGCACTTGCTGAATTGCAGGGAAAGTCCGGGAGGCATTTGCTGTGCTGGCACACTTTCTCCTTCCTAGACAGAGTGGAAAAGCTTTTCCCTGCCGTGTAGGCGACAAGAGACGCATTAGACGGCGATCCGGAGCTGTCCGAAGGTAAGCGCCTGTTGCCGGCCTCTTTCGGCACAAGCCCCCGCTCCGGAGCGCACCGCGGCCGGCAGGATGCTCTCTGCCGGCGAAGGTGCCGCTTCTCCGGCAAGGAAGCCTCTGCCGCTTCTCCAGCACACGGAGAGCGTGCTAGCTGCTGAAACGTGAAGAAAGAAGCTGCAGAAGACTGGCACTGAGCGTGCAGCTTTCCAGCGGAGAGAAAAAGCTACTTTAACACTCTGCAAGCCTTTCCACTCCCAAAAACATGCACATGGAAGGAGCTGCTGCAAAACCGATGCTGTGCTCGCTGCTGCTCCTCCTGAAGCTCTGGCTGCTAAATCTGAGGCTTTCCTTCCAATTTCAAGCTGCAAAGCACTTGCTGAATTCCAGGGAAAGTCCGGGAGGCATTTGCTGTGCTGGCACACTTTCTCCTTCCTAGACAGAGTGGAAAAGCTTTTCCCTGCCGTGTAGGCGACAAGAGACGCATTAGACGGCGATCCGGAGCTGTCCGAAGGTAAGCGCCTGTTGCCGGCCTCTTTCGGCACAAGCCCCCGCTCCGGAGCGCACCGCGGCCGGCAGGATGCTCTCTGCCGGCGAAGGTGCCGCTTCTCCGGCAAGGAAGCCTCGGCCGCTTCTCCAGCACACGGAGAGCGTGCTAGCTGCTGAAACGTGAAGAAAGAAGCTGCAGAAGACTGGCACTGAGCGTGCAGCTTTCCGGCGGAGAGAAAAAGCTACTTTAACACTCTGCAAGCCTTTCCACTCCCAAAAACATGCACATGGAAGGAGCTGCTGCAAAACCGATGCTGTGCTCGCTGCTGCTCCTCCTGAAGCTCTGGCTGCTAAATCTGAGGCTTTCCTTCCAATTTCAAGCTGCAAAGCACTTGCTGAATTCCAGGGAAAGTCCGGGAGGCATTTGCTGTGCTGGCACACTTTCTCCTTCCTAGACAGAGTGGAAAAGCTTTTCCCTGCCGTGTAGGCGACAAGAGACGCATTAGACGGCGATCCGGAGCTGTCCGAAGGTAAGCGCCTGTTGCCGGCCTCTTTCGGCACAAGCCCCCGCTCCGGAGCGCACCGCGGCCGGCAGGATGCTCTCTGCCGGCGAAGGTGCCGCTTCTCCGGCAAGGAAGCCTCTGCCGCTTCTCCAGCACACGGAGAGCGTGCTAGCTGCTGAAACGTGAAGAAAGAAGCTGCAGAAGACTGGCACTGAGCGTGCAGCTTTCCGGCGGAGAGAAAAAGCTACTTTAACACTCTGCAAGCCTTTCCACTCCCAAAAACATGCACATGGAAGGAGCTGCTGCAAAACCGATGCTGTGCTCGCTGCTGCTCCTCCTGAAGCTCTGGCTGCTAAATCTGAGGCTTTCCTTCCAATTTCAAGCTGCAAAGCACTTGCTGAATTCCAGGGAAAGTCCGGGAGGCATTTGCTGTGCTGGCACACTTTCTCCTTCCTAGACAGAGTGGAAAAGCTTTTCCCTGCCGTGTAGGCGACAAGAGACGCATTAGACGGCGATCCGGAGCTGTCCGAAGGTAAGCGCCTGTTGCCGGCCTCTTTCGGCACAAGCCCCCGCTCCGGAGCGCACCGCGGCCGGCAGGATGCTCTCTGCCGGCGAAGGTGCCGCTTCTCCGGCAAGGAAGCCTCTGCCGCTTCTCCAGCACACGGAGAGCGAGCTAGCTGCTGAAACGTGAAGAAAGAAGCTGCAGAAGACTGGCACTGAGCGTGCAGCTTTCCAGCGGAGAGAAAAAGCTACTTTAACACTCTGCAAGCCTTTCCACTCCCAAAAACATGCACATGGAAGGAGCTGCTGCAAAACCGATGCTGTGCTCGCTGCTGCTCCTCCTGAAGCTCTGGCTGCTAAATCTGAGGCTTTCCTTCCAATTTCAAGCTGCAAAGCACTTGCTGAATTCCAGGGAAAGCCCGGGAGGCATTTGCTGTGCTGGCACACTTTCTCCTTCCTAGACAGAGTGGAAAAGCTTTTCCCTGCCGTGTAGGCGACAAGAGACGCATTAGACGGCGATCCGGAGCTGTCCGAAGGTAAGCGCCTGTTGCCGGCCTCTTTCGGCACAAGCCCCCGCTCCGGAGCGCACCGCGGCCGGCAGGATGCTCTCTGCCGGCGAAGGTGCCGCTTCTCCGGCAAGGAAGCCTCTGCCGCTTCTCCAGCACACGGAGAGCGTGCTAGCTGCTGAAACGTGAAGAAAGAAGCTGCAGAACCCTGGCACTGAGCGTGCAGCTTTCCAGCGGAGAGAAAAAGCTACTTTAACACTCTGCAAGCCTTTCCACTCCCAAAAACATGCACATGGAAGGAGCTGCTGCAAAAGCGATGCTGTGCTCGCTGCTGCTCCTCCTGAAGCTCTGGCTGCTAAATCTGAGGCTTTCCTTCCAATTTCAAGCTGCAAAGCACTTGCTGAATTGCAGGGAAAGCCCGGGAGGCATTTGCTGTGCTGGCACACTTTCTCCTTCCTAGACAGAGTGGAAAAGCTTTTCCCTGCCGTGTAGGCGACAAGAGACGCATTAGACGGCGATCCGGAGCTGTCCGAAGGTAAGCGCCTGTTGCCGGCCTCTTTCGGCACAAGCCCCCGCTCCGGAGCGCACCGCGGCCGGCAGGATGCTCTCTGCCGGCGAAGGTGCCGCTTCTCCGGCAAGGAAGCCTCTGCCGCTTCTCCAGCACACGGAGAGCGTGCTAGCTGCTGAAACGTGAAGAAAGAAGCTGCAGAAGACTGGCACTGAGCGTGCAGCTTTCCAGCGGAGAGAAAAAGCTACTTTAACACTCTGCAAGCCTTTCCACTCCCAAAAACATGCACATGGAAGGAGCTGCTGCAAAAGCGATGCTGTGCTCGCTGCTGCTCCTCCTGAAGCTCTGGCTGCTAAATCTGAGGCTTTCCTTCCAATTTCAAGCTGCAAAGCACTTGCTAAATTCCAGGGAAAGCCCGGGAGGCATTTGCTGTGCTGGCACACTTTCTCCTTCCTAGACAGAGTGGAAAAGCTTTTCCCTGCCGTGTAGGCGACAAGAGACGCATTAGACGGCGATCCGGAGCTGTCCGAAGGTAAGCGCCTGTTGCCGGCCTCTTTCGGCACAAGCCCCCGCTCCGGAGCGCACCGCGGCCGGCAGGATGCTCTCAGCCGGCGAAGGTGCCGCTTCTCCGGCAAGGAAGCCTCTGCCGCTTCTCCAGCACACGGAGAGCGTGCTAGCTGCTGAAACGTGAAGAAAGAAGCTGCAGAAGACTGGCACTGAGCGTGCAGCTTTCCAGCGGAGAGAAAAAGCTACTTTAACACTCTGCAAGCCTTTCCACTCCCAAAAACATGCACATGGAAGGAGCTGCTGCAAAAGCGATGCTGTGCTCGCTGCTGCTCCTCCTGAAGCTCTGGCTGCTAAATCTGAGGCTTTCCTTCCAATTTCAAGCTGCAAAGCACTTGCTGAATTCCAGGGAAAGTCCGGGAGGCATTTGCTGTGCTGGCACACTTTCTCCTTCCTAGACAGAGTGGAAAAGCTTTTCCCTGCCGTGTAGGCGACAAGAGGCGCATTAGACGGCGATCCGGAGCTGTCCGAAGGTAAGCGCCTGTTGCCGGCCTCTTTCGGCACAAGCCCCCGCTCCGGAGCGCACCGCGGCCGGCAGGATGCTCTCTGCCGGCGAAGGTGCCGCTTCTCCGGCAAGGAAGCCTCTGCCGCTTCTCCAGCACACGGAGAGCGTGCTAGCTGCTGAAACGTGAAGAAAGAAGCTGCAGAAGACTGGCACTGAGCGTGCAGCTTTCCAGCGGAGAGAAAAAGCTACTTTAACACTCTGCAAGCCTTTCCACTCCCAAAAACATGCACATGGAAGGAGCTGCTGCGAAACCGATGCTGTGCTCGCTGCTGCTCCTCCTGAAACTCTGGCTGCTAAATCTGAGGCTTTCCTTCCAATTTCAAGCTGCAAAGCACTTGCTGAATTGCAGGGAAAGCCCGGCAGGCATTTGCTGTGCTGGCACACTTTCTCCTTCCTAGACAGAGTGGAAAAGCTTTTCCCTGCCGTGTAGGCGACAAGAGACGCATTAGACGGCGATCCGGAGCTGTCCGAAGGTAAGCGCCTGTTGCCGGCCTCTTTCGGCACAAGTCCCCGCTCCGGAGCGCACCGCGGCCGGCAGGATGCTCTCTGCCGGCGAAGGTGCCGCTTCTCCGGCAAGGAAGCCTCTGCCGCTTCTCCAGCACACGGAGAGCGTGCTAGCTGCTGAAACGTGAAGAAAGAAGCTGCAGAACACTGGCACTGAGCGTGCAGCTTTCCAGCGGAGAGAAAAAGCTACTTTAACACTCTGCAAGCCTTTCCACTCCCAAAAACATGCACATGGAAGGAGCTGCTGCAAAACCGATGCTGTGCTCGCTGCTGCTCCTCCTGCAGCTCTGGCTGCTAAATCTGAGGCTTTCCTTCCAATTTCAAGCTGCAAAGCACTTGCTGAATTGCAGGGAAAGCCCGGGAGGCATTTGCTGTGCTGGCACACTTTCTCCTTCCTAGACAGAGTGGAAAAGCTTTTCCCTGCCGTGTAGGCGACAAGAGACGCATTAGACGGCGATCCGGAGCTGTCCGAAGGTAAGCGCCTGTTGCCGGCCTCTTTCGGCACAAGCCCCCGCTCCGGAGCGCACCGCGGCCGGCAGGATGCTCTCAGCCGGCGAAGGTGCCGCTTCTCCGGCAAGGAAGCCTCTGCCGCTTCTCCAGCACACGGAGAGCGTGCTAGCTGCTGAAACGTGAAGAAAGAAGCTGCAGAAGACTGGCACTGAGCGTGCAGCTTTCCAGCGGAGAGAAAAAGCTACTTTAACACTCTGCAAGCCTTTCCACTCCCAAAAACATGCACATGGAAGGAGCTGCTGCAAAACCGATGCTGTGCTCGCTGCTGCTCCTCCTGCAGCTCTGGCTGCTAAATCTGAGGCTTTCCTTCCAATTTCAAGCTGCAAAGCACTTGCTGAATTGCAGGGAAAGCCCGGGAGGCATTTGCTGTGCTGGCACACTTTCTCCTTCCTAGACAGAGTGGAAAAGCTTTTCCCTGCCGTGTAGGCGACAAGAGACGCATTAGACGGCGATCCGGAGCTGTCCGAAGGTAAGCGCCTGTTGCCGGCCTCTTTCGGCACAAGCCCCCGCTCCGGAGCGCACCGCGGCCGGCAGGATGCTCTCAGCCGGCGAAGGTGCCGCTTCTCCGGCAAGGAAGCCTCTGCCGCTTCTCCAGCACACGGAGAGCGTGCTAGCTGCTGAAACGTGAAGAAAGAAGCTGCAGAACACTGGCACTGAGCGTGCAGCTTTCCAGCGGAGAGAAAAAGCTACTTTAACACTCTGCAAGCCTTTCCACTCCCAAAAACATGCACATGGAAGGAGCTGCTGCAAAACCGATGCTGTGCTCGCTGCTGCTCCTCCTGCAGCTCTGGCTGCTAAATCTGAGGCTTTCTTTCCAATTTCAAGCTGCAAAGCACTTACTGAATTCCAGGGAAAGTCCGGGAGGCATTTGCTGTGCTGGCACACTTTCTCCTTCCTAGACAGAGTGGAAAAGCTTTTCCCTGCCGTGTAGGCGACAAGAGGCGCATTAGACGGCGATCCGGAGCTGTCCGAAGGTAAGCGCCTGTTGCCGGCCTCTTTCGGCACAAGCCCCCGCTCCGGAGCGCACCGCGGCCGGCAGGATGCTCTCAGCCGGCGAAGGTGCCGCTTCTCCGGCAAGGAAGCCTCTGCCGCTTCTCCAGCACACGGAGAGCGTGCTAGCTGCTGAAACGTGAAGAAAGAAGCTGCAGAAGACTGGCACTGAGCGTGCAGCTTTCCAGCGGAGAGAAAAAGCTACTTTAACACTCTGCAAGCCTTTCCACTCCCAAAAACATGCACATGGAAGGAGCTGCTGCAAAAGCGATGCTGTGCTCGCTGCTGCTCCTCCTGAAGCTCTGGCTGCTAAATCTGAGGCTTTCCTTCCAATTTCAAGCTGCAAAGCACTTGCTGAATTGCAGGGAAAGTCCGGGAGGCATTTGCTGTGCTGGCACACTTTCTCCTTCCTAGACAGAGTGGAAAAGCTTTTCCCTGCCGTGTAGGCGACAAGAGACGCATTAGACGGCGATCCGGAGCTGTCCGAAGGTAAGCGCCTGTTGCCGGCCTCTTTCGGCACAAGCCCCCGCTCCGGAGCGCACCGCGGCCGGCAGGATGCTCTCTGCCGGCGAAGGTGCCGCTTCTCCGGCAAGGAAGCCTCTGCCGCTTCTCCAGCACACGGAGAGCGTGCTAGCTGCTGAAACGTGAAGAAAGAAGCTGCAGAACACTGGCACTGAGCGTGCAGCTTTCCAGCGGAGAGAAAAAGCTACTTTAACACTCTGCAAGCCTTTCCACTCCCAAAAACATGCACATGGAAGGAGCTGCTGCAAAAGCGATGCTGTGCTCGCTGCTGCTCCTCCTGAAGCTCTGGCTGCTAAATCTGAGGCTTTCCTTCCAATTTCAAGCTGCAAAGCACTTGCTGAATTCCAGGGAAAGTCCGGGAGGCATTTGCTGTGCTGGCACACTTTCTCCTTCCTAGACAGAGTGGAAAAGCTTTTCCCTGCCGTGTAGGCGACAAGAGACGCATTAGACGGCGATCCGGAGCTGTCCGAAGGTAAGCGCCTGTTGCCGGCCTCTTTCGGCACAAGCCCCCGCTCCGGAGCGCACCGCGGCCGGCAGGATGCTCTCTGCCGGCGAAGGTGCCGCTTCTCCGGCAAGGAAGCCTCTGCCGCTTCTCCAGCACACGGAGAGCGTGCTAGCTGCTGAAACGTGAAGAAAGAAGCTGCAGAAGACTGGCACTGAGCGTGCAGCTTTCCAGCGGAGAGAAAAAGCTACTTTAACACTCTGCAAGCCTTTCCACTCCCAAAAACATGCACATGGAAGGAGCTGCTGCAAAACCGATGCTGTGCTCGCTGCTGCTCCTCCTGAAGCTCTGGCTGCTAAATCTGAGGCTTTCCTTCCAATTTCAAGCTGCAAAGCACTTGCTGAATTCCAGGGAAAGTCCGGGAGGCATTTGCTGTGCTGGCACACTTTCTCCTTCCTAGACAGAGTGGAAAAGCTTTTCCCTGCCGTGTAGGCGACAAGAGACGCATTAGACGGCGATCCGGAGCTGTCCGAAGGTAAGCGCCTGTTGCCGGCCTCTTTCGGCACAAGCCCCCGCTCCGGAGCGCACCGCGGCCGGCAGGATGCTCTCTGCCGGCGAAGGTGCCGCTTCTCCGGCAAGGAAGCCTCTGCCGCTTCTCCAGCACACGGAGAGCGTGCTAGCTGCTGAAACGTGAAGAAAGAAGCTGCAGAAGACTGGCACTGAGCGTGCAGCTTTCCAGCGGAGAGAAAAAGCTACTTTAACACTCTGCAAGCCTTTCCACTCCCAAAAACATGCACATGGAAGGAGCTGCTGCAAAACCGATGCTGTGCTCGCTGCTGCTCCTCCTGAAGCTCTGGCTGCTAAATCTGAGGCTTTCCTTCCAATTTCAAGCTGCAAAGCACTTGGTGAATTCCAGGGAAAGTCCGGGAGGCATTTGCTGTGCTGGCACACTTTCTCCTTCCTAGACAGAGTGGAAAAGCTTTTCCCTGCCGTGTAGGCGACAAGAGACGCATTAGACGGCGATCCGGAGCTGTCCGAAGGTAAGCGCCTGTTGCCGGCCTCTTTCGGCACAAGCCCCCGCTCCGGAGCGCACCGCGGCCGGCAGGATGCTCTCTGCCGGCGAAGGTGCCGCTTCTCCGGCAAGGAAGCCTCTGCCGCTTCTCCAGCACACGGAGAGCGTGCTAGCTGCTGAAACGTGAAGAAAGAAGCTGCAGAAGACTGGCACTGAGCGTGCAGCTTTCCAGCGGAGAGAAAAAGCTACTTTAACACTCTGCAAGCCTTTCCACTCCCAAAAACATGCACATGGAAGGAGCTGCTGCAAAACCGATGCTGTGCTCGCTGCTGCTCCTCCTGAAGCTCTGGCTGCTAAATCTGAGGCTTTCCTTCCAATTTCAAGCTGCAAAGCACTTGCTGAATTCCAGGGAAAGTCCGGGAGGCATTTGCTGTGCTGGCACACTTTCTCCTTCCTAGACAGAGTGGAAAAGCTTTTCCCTGCCGTGTAGGCGACAAGAGACGCATTAGACGGCGATCCGGAGCTGTCCGAAGGTAAGCGCCTGTTGCCGGCCTCTTTCGGCACAAGCCCCCGCTCCGGAGCGCACCGCGGCCGGCAGGATGCTCTCTGCCGGCGAAGGTGCCGCTTCTCCGGCAAGGAAGCCTCTGCCGCTTCTCCAGCACACGGAGAGCGTGCTAGCTGCTGAAACGTGAAGAAAGAAGCTGCAGAAGACTGGCACTGAGCGTGCAGCTTTCCAGCGGAGAGAAAAAGCTACTTTAACACTCTGCAAGCCTTTCCACTCCCAAAAACATGCACATGGAAGGAGCTGCTGCAAAACCGATGCTGTGCTCGCTGCTGCTCCTCCTGAAGCTCTGGCTGCTAAATCTGAGGCTTTCCTTCCAATTTCAAGCTGCAAAGCACTTGCTGAATTGCAGGGAAAGTCCGGGAGGCATTTGCTGTGCTGGCACACTTTCTCCTTCCTAGACAGAGTGGAAAAGCTTTTCCCTGCCGTGTAGGCGACAAGAGACGCATTAGACGGCGATCCGGAGCTGTCCGAAGGTAAGCGCCTGTTGCCGGCCTCTTTCGGCACAAGCCCCCGCTCCGGAGCGCACCGCGGCCGGCAGGATGCTCTCTGCCGGCGAAGGTGCCGCTTCTCCGGCAAGGAAGCCTCTGCCGCTTCTCCAGCACACGGAGAGCGTGCTAGCTGCTGAAACGTGAAGAAAGAAGCTGCAGAACACTGGCACTGAGCGTGCAGCTTTCCAGCGGAGAGAAAAAGCTACTTTAACACTCTGCAAGCCTTTCCACTCCCAAAAACATGCACATGGAAGGAGCTGCTGCAAAACCGATGCTGTGCTCGCTGCTGCTCCTCCTGAAGCTCTGGCTGCTAAATCTGAGGCTTTCCTTCCAATTTCAAGCTGCAAAGCACTTGCTGAATTGCAGGGAAAGTCCGGGAGGCATTTGCTGTGCTGGCACACTTTCTCCTTCCTAGACAGAGTGGAAAAGCTTTTCCCTGCCGTGTAGGCGACAAGAGACGCATTAGACGGCGATCCGGAGCTGTCCGAAGGTAAGCGCCTGTTGCCGGCCTCTTTCGGCACAAGCCCCCGCTCCGGAGCGCACCGCGGCCGGCAGGATGCTCTCTGCCGGCGAAGGTGCCGCTTCTCCGGCAAGGAAGCCTCGGCCGCTTCTCCAGCACACGGAGAGCGTGCTAGCTGCTGAAACGTGAAGAAAGAAGCTGCAGAAGACTGGCACTGAGCGTGCAGCTTTCCAGCGGAGAGAAAAAGCTACTTTAACACTCTGCAAGCCTTTCCACTCCCAAAAACATGCACATGGAAGGAGCTGCTGCAAAACCGATGCTGTGCTCGCTGCTGCTCCTCCTGAAGCTCTGGCTGCTAAATCTGAGGCTTTCCTTCCAATTTCAAGCTGCAAAGCACTTGCTGAATTCCAGGGAAAGTCCGGGAGGCATTTGCTGTGCTGGCACACTTTCTCCTTCCTAGACAGAGTGGAAAAGCTTTTCCCTGCCGTGTAGGCGACAAGAGACGCATTAGACGGCGATCCGGAGCTGTCCGAAGGTAAGCGCCTGTTGCCGGCCTCTTTCGGCACAAGCCCCCGCTCCGGAGCGCACCGCGGCCGGCAGGATGCTCTCTGCCGGCGAAGGTGCCGCTTCTCCGGCAAGGAAGCCTCTGCCGCTTCTCCAGCACACGGAGAGCGTGCTAGCTGCTGAAACGTGAAGAAAGAAGCTGCAGAAGACTGGCACTGAGCGTGCAGCTTTCCAGCGGAGAGAAAAAGCTACTTTAACACTCTGCAAGCCTTTCCACTCCCAAAAACATGCACATGGAAGGAGCTGCTGCAAAACCGATGCTGTGCTCGCTGCTGCTCCTCCTGAAGCTCTGGCTGCTAAATCTGAGGCTTTCCTTCCAATTTCAAGCTGCAAAGCACTTACTGAATTCCAGGGAAAGTCCGGGAGGCATTTGCTGTGCTGGCACACTTTCTCCTTCCTAGACAGAGTGGAAAAGCTTTTCCCTGCCGTGTAGGCGACAAGAGGCGCATTAGACGGCGATCCGGAGCTGTCCGAAGGTAAGCGCCTGTTGCCGGCCTCTTTCGGCACAAGTCCCCGCTCCGGAGCGCACCGCGGCCGGCAGGATGCTCTCAGCCGGCGAAGGTGCCGCTTCTCCGGCAAGGAAGCCTCTGCCGCTTCTCCAGCACACGGAGAGCGTGCTAGCTGCTGAAACGTGAAGAAAGAAGCTGCAGAACCCTGGCACTGAGCGTGCAGCTTTCCAGCGGAGAGAAAAAGCTACTTTAATACTCTGCAAGCCTTTCCACTCCCAAAAACATGCACATGGAAGGAGCTGCTGCAAAACCGATGCTGTGCTCGCTGCTGCTCCTCCTGAAGCTCTGGCTGCTAAATCTGAGGCTTTCCTTCCAATTTCAAGCTGCAAAGCACTTGCTGAATTGCAGGGAAAGTCCGGGAGGAATTTGCTGTGCTGGCACACTTTCTCCTTCCTAGACAGAGTGGAAAAGCTTTTCCCTGCCGTGTAGGCGACAAGAGACGCATTAGACGGCGATCCGGAGCTGTCCGAAGGTAAGCGCCTGTTGCCGGCCTCTTTCGGCACAAGCCCCCGCTCCGGAGCGCACCGCGGCCGGCAGGATGCTCTCTGCCGGCGAAGGTGCCGCTTCTCCGGCAAGGAAGCCTCTGCCGCTTTTCCAGCACACGGAGAGCGTGCTAGCTGCTGAAACGTGAAGAAAGAAGCTGCAGAAGACTGGCACTGAGCGTGCAGCTTTCCAGCGGAGAGAAAAAGCTACTTTAACACTCTGCAAGCCTTTCCACTCCCAAAAACATGCACATGGAAGGAGCTGCTGCAAAAGCGATGCTGTGCTCGCTGCTGCTCCTCCTGAAGCTCTGGCTGCTAAATCTGAGGCTTTCCTTCCAATTTCAAGCTGCAAAGCACTTGCTGAATTGCAGGGAAAGTCCGGGAGGCATTTGCTGTGCTGGCACACTTTCTCCTTCCTAGACAGAGTGGAAAAGCTTTTCCCTGCCGTGTAGGCGACAAGAGACGCATTAGACGGCGATCCGGAGCTGTCCGAAGGTAAGCGCCTGTTGCCGGCCTCTTTCGGCACAAGCCCCCGCTCCGGAGCGCACCGCGGCCGGCAGGATGCTCTCTGCCGGCGAAGGTGCCGCTTCTCCGGCAAGGAAGCCTCGGCCGCTTCTCCAGCACACGGAGAGCGTGCTAGCTGCTGAAACGTGAAGAAAGAAGCTGCAGAAGACTGGCACTGAGCGTGCAGCTTTCCAGCGGAGAGAAAAAGCTACTTTAACACTCTGCAAGCCTTTCCACTCCCAAAAACATGCACATGGAAGGAGCTGCTGCAAAAGCGATGCTGTGCTCGCTGCTGCTCCTCCTGAAGCTCTGGCTGCTAAATCTGAGGCTTTCCTTCCAATTTCAAGCTGCAAAGCACTTGCTGAATTCCAGGGAAAGTCCGGGAGGCATTTGCTGTGCTGGCACACTTTCTCCTTCCTAGACAGAGTGGAAAAGCTTTTCCCTGCCGTGTAGGCGACAAGAGACGCATTAGACGGCGATCCGGAGCTGTCCGAAGGTAAGCGCCTGTTGCCGGCCTCTTTCGGCACAAGCCCCCGCTCCGGAGCGCACCGCGGCCGGCAGGATGCTCTCTGCCGGCGAAGGTGCCGCTTCTCCGGCAAGGAAGCCTCGGCCGCTTCTCCAGCACACGGAGAGCGTGCTAGCTGCTGAAACGTGAAGAAAGAAGCTGCAGAAGACTGGCACTGAGCGTGCAGCTTTCCAGCGGAGAGAAAAAGCTACTTTAACACTCTGCAAGCCTTTCCACTCCCAAAAACATGCACATGGAAGGAGCTGCTGCAAAACCGATGCTGTGCTCGCTGCTGCTCCTCCTGAAGCTCTGGCTGCTAAATCTGAGGCTTTCCTTCCAATTTCAAGCTGCAAAGCACTTGCTGAATTCCAGGGAAAGTCCGGGAGGCATTTGCTGTGCTGGCACACTTTCTCCTTCCTAGACAGAGTGGAAAAGCTTTTCCCTGCCGTGTAGGCGACAAGAGACGCATTAGACGGCGATCCGGAGCTGTCCGAAGGTAAGCGCCTGTTGCCGGCCTCTTTCGGCACAAGCCCCCGCTCCGGAGCGCACCGCGGCCGGCAGGATGCTCTCTGCCGGCGAAGGTGCCGCTTCTCCGGCAAGGAAGCCTCTGCCGCTTCTCCAGCACACGGAGAGCGTGCTAGCTGCTGAAACGTGAAGAAAGAAGCTGCAGAAGACTGGCACTGAGCGTGCAGCTTTCCAGCGGAGAGAAAAAGCTACTTTAACACTCTGCAAGCCTTTCCACTCCCAAAAACATGCACATGGAAGGAGCTGCTGCAAAACCGATGCTGTGCTCGCTGCTGCTCCTCCTGAAGCTCTGGCTGCTAAATCTGAGGCTTTCCTTCCAATTTCAAGCTGCAAAGCACTTGCTGAATTCCAGGGAAAGTCCGGGAGGCATTTGCTGTGCTGGCACACTTTCTCCTTCCTAGACAGAGTGGAAAAGCTTTTCCCTGCCGTGTAGGCGACAAGAGACGCATTAGACGGCGATCCGGAGCTGTCCGAAGGTAAGCGCCTGTTGCCGGCCTCTTTCGGCACAAGTCCCCGCTCCGGAGCGCACCGCGGCCGGCAGGATGCTCTCTGCCGGCGAAGGTGCCGCTTCTCCGGCAAGGAAGCCTCTGCCGCTTCTCCAGCACACGGAGAGCGTGCTAGCTGCTGAAACGTGAAGAAAGAAGCTGCAGAAGACTGGCACTGAGCGTGCAGCTTTCCAGCGGAGAGAAAAAGCTACTTTAACACTCTGCAAGCCTTTCCACTCCCAAAAACATGCACATGGAAGGAGCTGCTGCAAAACCGATGCTGTGCTCGCTGCTGCTCCTCCTGAAGCTCTGGCTGCTAAATCTGAGGCTTTCCTTCTAATTTCAAGCTGCAAAGCACTTGCTGAATTGCAGGGAAAGCCCGGGAGGCATTTGCTGTGCTGGCACACTTTCTCCTTCCTAGACAGAGTGGAAAAGCTTTTCCCTGCCGTGTAGGCGACAAGAGACGCATTAGACGGCGATCCGGAGCTGTCCGAAGGTAAGCGCCTGTTGCCGGCCTCTTTCGGCACAAGCCCCCGCTCCGGAGCGCACCGCGGCCGGCAGGATGCTCTCTGCCGGCGAAGGTGCCGCTTCTCCGGCAAGGAAGCCTCTCCCGCTTCTCCTGCACACGGAGAGCGTGCTAGCTGCTGAAACGTGAAGAAAGAAGCTGCAGAACACTGGCACTGAGCGTGCAGCTTTCCGGCGGAGAGAAAAAGCTACTTTAACTCTCTGCAAGCCTTTCCACTCCCAAAAACATGCACATGGAAGGAGCTGCTGCAAAACCGATGCTGTGCTCGCTGCTGCTCCTCCTGAAGCTCTGGCTGCTAAATCTGAGGCTTTCCTTCCAATTTCAAGCTGCAAAGCACTTGCTGAATTCCAGGGAAAGTCCGGGAGGCATTTGCTGTGCTGGCACACTTTCTCCTTCCTAGACAGAGTGGAAAAGCTTTTCCCTGCCGTGTAGGCGACAAGAGACGCATTAGACGGCGATCCGGAGCTGTCCGAAGGTAAGCGCCTGTTGCCGGCCTCTTTCGGCACAAGCCCCCGCTCCGGAGCGCACCGCGGCCGGCAGGATGCTCTCTGCCGGCGAAGGTGCCGCTTCTCCGGCAAGGAAGCCTCTGCCGCTTCTCCAGCACACGGAGAGCGTGCTAGCTGCTGAAACGTGAAGAAAGAAGCTGCAGAAGACTGGCACTGAGCGTGCAGCTTTCCAGCGGAGAGAAAAAGCTACTTTAACACTCTGCAAGCCTTTCAACTCCCAAAAACATGCACATGGAAGGAGCTGCTGCAAAACCGATGCTGTGCTCGCTGCTGCTCCTCCTGAAGCTCTGGCTGCTAAATCTGAGGCTTTCCTTCCAATTTCAAGCTGCAAAGCACTTGCTGAATTCTAGGGAAATTCCGGGAGGCGCTTTCCTGAATTTTCCTGAATTCAGGAAAGATTCCCTTTATTGGGACTCTATCTAATGCACTCTAGGCAGTTAGTGCCAACTCCCCTAAAATTCTGTTATTTTGCATAAACATGGCATTCAACTGCAGGTTTCGTGAGTTGCTCAGTTTTTTCGTTTTGTTGTATCCAAGGTTTTGAATATGAGCCTGAATTTAATAAATTTTTTGGAATGAAAATAACAGAGAAGAGGAAATGAGTGAAACAGCTCTTGTGAGGAAGTTTCAGACCATCCACTTACTGTGCAGAAGAGCAAACCTTCCCACAACCTGCAGCAACAATGGATATCCATGCACACATTGTGGGCATGGGGTAGATCCTCTCCAGGAAAGAGAATTACCAAGACCAATTGCAAGGGACTTCTGCACGATTTGATCCAAGGTTTAAACCATTAGTTCCAGATTTATTGTTCTGGCTGCTTTGGAGGCAAGAGAAGGCCTTACTTCAGAGGAGAGCCAGAGTTACAAGCAAAATAGCCTCTAGATGGTAGGATTAGTACCTGCCCATAGCTGTGCAGGAAAGGGCTGTGTGACTGGTCTCCAGTCATGCTCTACATTTTAACATCAAGCTCTGATGAAGTATCCCCAAGTCACTCATAAGATATCCTAAACTGTTCCCAAAGTTACTGACAGTCATGAGATGATGGCAGAGACCTTCCCATAAAAGCAGAGGATGATACCAGAGGCCCCAGGGATATAATCACTATTAGTTAATTACTGTCCCAGATGGAATGTGACCATGAAACTGGCTTAAGAGCCCAGACAAAGAACTGTGCATGAGGTGAGCCTGTGAACCCACAAAGAAAGAAAAATAAAGCGATCCTCATAATTCATGAATATTTCAGAGTAGGAGCACTGCTCTGCTCCTTCTTTTTTTGCCTCCCTGTGAAAAGGAGGGGAAAAGGGGTTGACTATGCATGTCCATACATAACCTAAATTATTTCATTACTGTCTCTCTGACACCCTTCCAGTAAAACATCAGCCAGATTTTCTTACATCCTCTCAGATATTTTATTTCTCAGATCAACTGAACCTGAGAGATGGTAAATTTAAATTTAAATTCTGAATTTTTGCAATTCAGAATTAAGTGAATAAGCTAATGCCATTCAACAGAATTCAACAAGCCAGCTGCCTAGACAGTAATTAAAGCGGTGATTTACCATGGCTACCAGAAGAGATTTAAAACAACTCTTTGTAATCAATGTACAAAACAGGCCTGGAGAGCAATGGCCTATGCTGGCAATTCACACCCCCTGAAGGCTACAAGAGGTCTTTATTTGGGGCTCTCCATATCCACTGTCCTCATTCCCAGCAGTTGTTGTTGGCAGCTCCCAGGGCAATGCCCCCATCTCAACACTATAAAGGTGTCCAGCTCCCTCTGGCAGGCTCAGGCTGATGCTACACCTGTGTGAGAGTCTTTCTGAAATTTCCCTCATCTGCCTCGGGGTCGTCACTGGGGGATCACTGAAGAAAAGATCCCCCTGTCTAAAATCTCTGGCTCTCTAGGAGAAGAGTTACACACTGAAGGCCCCGAGACCTGAGAGAATTGCTAAGCTATTGTTTTCACAGGTGTGTTTACTTTATGCTACACTAATGAGAAGAAAAAGGACATTCTGACAATTTTGCAACAATAGCTCTGGGATTTTTCCCCACCCCTCGGCCTGGCTGGACTTCTCCTGTGTTTTGGGGGTGGTCCCCCACAGGAGACCCCTCTCGCTCATTTGCAACCACTGTGACAGACAAACTGAGATGTAAGAAGCCTCTTTGCCAGAGAAAAAGCCAGACATGAAATCCCTATGTGAAATCCCTCACACAATTTCCAAGGACTGGGACTGGGACCCCCAACCCAGGGAGGTGTGCGGGGGGAGGCGAGCCGACCAAAGCAGACAGATGCTGCAGGTGTGAGCAGTGGACCAAGAAGACAATGGCTCTCACCCACCGCTGAGAACATGGACTGTGTGTACCCTTTTCCAAACACCATTCTCTCCCCCAAAGATACAATACACTACCTTTGACTTGGTTTCAAAATTCATCCCCCTTCCCCCATCAAAGAAGAGCATAATTATGGTCCAGATGAACTGCATCCCTGAGATGTCCCCAGACGTGACCTGGTGAACTCCATCGGCTGGGCACCAAAGGACTTTGCAGTTCCACATTTGGTAGCTATATACCCTTTTCTTCTTCCTCCCTCTTTTCCTTATTTTCCCCTTTTCCCCCAATCCTTCCCCAATGCATTTCTGTTGTGGTTATTTCAATAAAAGTGCATTTGTGTTGATTACCACTGCAAACCCCCTGTACCGTGTCGGTTTTTTGCACCCTGAGATCCCCCACGAACCATCACAAAACCCGTTCACAAGGACAGCTCGTGACAGCCTGAAAGGTGCCAACCTTGCACCAACAGCACACTAGGGAAGAGGATACAAAAAAATACTTGGAGATTAAGAAATGCAGTAAGAATTTTAAACTGGTGACAAACATTTGTTTTGAAAAGCTCTCACTTTTATGATGGCATCGCTTTTCCAAGTCCCTTTCAGCTCCCGCTCATCCATGCTGGATTTGGTAACTTTTACAGTTTTCTGCACACTCAATATTCTTTGCTTAACAAACCTTCACAGTTCATCTGTGTAGAAAAATGCATCACTGCAGCTGGTACTAGCTCACCCTTGAATAAATTACTATTTTTTCTCATAAGAATTGTCCTTATTCCAGAGCCAGAGCCAATGCCATTTTTTTATCAGTTATATTACTGCTGATCTCATTCAAAGAACACAAAGAAAATCTGTCTGAATTCCTACACAATTAAGACAGATCAGGGACAACAAGGAAGTATAATCCCTTAAACTGACATTTCCATTCCACTCTTCTACTCTAAACGGAGTCAAAAGCAAAGAGAAACAAAAAGTGTTGAAAAGTGGGGAGCTTTAGATACTCATGAACTCTGAACTCATTTCTACCTGCTGAAGTTAATACATGATGTGGGGGAAAACAATTTCTTCACATGAATGCTGCTTTCTTTTTTTCCTAGGGCTCTTGGAGAGATAAAAACAGGAGGCTGTTTTCAGCCATGATTCACCATCAGTAAGCAAGAATTCCAAGCAAGCCCTAAGTCTACCTTTTAGAGTCATCAATCTCCAGCCAAACAGTAGTATAATTTTCAACCTGCTGGATTTGGCACCCTAAGAAAAAGCAGTTATATTCACATGTCATACCTGAATAGATCTAATCTTCATTTAAGCAATCCAAGAGACTGTTTCCAGTGTGGAACCAACTGTGCAGACTCAAACCATGTCTAATGCTTTTTGGAAAATTTTGCACATCTTCATTGATCGGTTTCTCTCTAGTTCTTAGCCAAGAGTTAATTCCATTACTGGGGAACTGCACTCAATATTCTACCAGAAGGATGACATTTTAATTTTACAGTAATGTGTGCACATGTGAGTTGGGAAAATCTACATCACATGGGAAGCCAAGGAGGGTTGCTGCTGATTCTAGGACTGTGGTCATCTTCTTGTTTTGGAAGAACCTCAGTCCCACAGTGATCTGGCTGAAGACAGTCCTCTCTAGAGCAGTAAATATTATTTCCAGCCTATAGAATCTGGACAGTTTTCCAGAACAAGGAACAATTTCTGCACTATTTTTATTTTATAGGCTCAGCCTCTTTCCATCATAAAAGATTAAACTTTACCATGACATGTACAAGTGCCAAGTGCATTTTCATTGCTCCTTACATGCCCAAAGATCCCAAAGGAGCATTAAATGTGGGTAACTGTTAGAACATACAAGCACACTGCTGGAATACATATATCGAGGAAGATTTACATTTATTAACAAGCAAATGTAAAAAAGGCAGAATTGATGACTACAAGATTAGTCATGGCGGGGGTTCTGGTAAAGTATCTGTCAAGACATGTCATGAACTATAGATTGGATGCAGATGTCATGAACAGCTGCACAGGTTATGGTATGAGGTAATGATGTATATGAATGACCATTAATTTAATATTAAGCTGATATAACTTGACTTCCTGATGTTCAACACAGTATTTTTAGTCTAAGAAAGACCTCTTTTTAGTTACTGAAGCAGCAGAGCTTCAGTTCAGAGTGAAGAACATAAATTTTAGCAGCATTAGGCTGTGGAACTTCTAGCTTTGGTCTTAAGTTTTTAGTTTAAACTGTAACAGTGAGAAGGCCCTAGCAGTGCAATATTTAACTTACCAGTTCTCTGGTATTTTCAAATGTTCATCAAGGCTACCTATGTTCAGTGGCAGCAGGATGCCTCCATAAAACACTTATTTTTCATCAAAAACCTCCATTTATGGTAAGAAAACAAAACTCCCCCATCCCCAGCTTGTAAAGATTATTCTGTTACATGGCCAGCAAAGCACTGATCCCAGGGATGTTGAGAAGAGGAAAAACAAGACATGAAAGTATTGATGATACATTTTGCTAACACTAAACACCATTTCAGTGTTCTCTTCCTACAGTGAACTCCCTTAAGCCAAGATTTATGCAGAATACAGTCTCTTTTTTTTTTTTTTTTATTCCTTCAGGCTGTTATTTACTTCCTACCTTAATTTTCCAGTGAACTGTCTACCATCCAATTAAAAATTACAATTTGCTCCTCCTCTGAGAATTACACTCAAATCCAGGTATTGCATTTTTCCAGGAGCTGCGCCTCTTGCAAGGTATTGCTCACATCTCAAGGCACGCAGCCCTCCTGCTACCAGATCCTGAAGCGCCTTCCTTCCCTTCAAACTTTCTTCAAGGGCCTGGGAGCTGTTGAGAACCAGCTGCCTTCCCTAAATAATGTCAAACCACCCAGAATTTCTATCCCTGATCTTCCACACAGGCTCTGCTTCCTTTACAAATCTTATCCTCCCTGGAAGGCTGCTTTCAAAAGCCCTTCTCCAGCTCACAGCTCTGCTAGGCAATCCCTCATTTCCTGCACCAGCAGAAGCAGCTGCAGCAGGCAGAGGTGAATCTGAGCAGCCAATTCCCTTGCAGCCCCACGCAGCTGCAGAAAAAGCACTTTACTGCTAAAAAATTGCTGTGGTTCTAGGCGATATTCAAGGGGGGTAATGGGGGCCCTAACGCTGACAGGAACTGTCGCTGAAATGCTGTATCTGAAATCCCTGCGAGGACAGGGTTCCTCACATGTCCCTATCCATTAATTACAGCTCTAACCAGGGCTTTTAGCAACTCCTGCTGCATTGCTCCCTCACATTCCAGGGAGGCCTTTGGGAGTCAGAAATATGGAATATTTGGATATGGAAATATGGAATATCTGGAAGGGGATGCCGGGGCACTCACTCCTTCCACTTGCTCATATGAACTCCACGGAAGAAAAAATTAAAATAAATGCAGTCTGAAACTTTCTCCAGTTTTCCACTTTCCCATGCCACGGGATTTATGTGTCTGTCCCGGGGGGATGTTTTAGAGGAGTCCTATCACTGTGCTCCCACTACCAGTTACAGCAACCAAGACCTGAAGTACTACACTCATCACAGGGCATTTTTTCATGCTTGGATGTGGCTTTTTAAAGAACTTTTTACTATCATCAAAGAATAAAGCAAGCTTCTGGTTCCACCATACCCCAAGCTCCACTTCCATAGGCAGTAATTTTTGGAAAAGCAATGCAATAAATTTCCCTTGCCTCAAAGAGCCTTGTACCTCCCCCTCTTACCAACCACAGCAGCATTGGTTCAAACACAGAGAGGTACAGATGACCTTGCATGTGCAACACCAGTATAATGCCTCTCTTTTACTGACAACCCTTCCCCCAGCTGACAGAACAATAATTTAGAACAATATCATTTTCAAGCAACAAAAGTACTGAAGAAAGTAAAAAAGGTTTTCATTGTATTGAAAAAACTGACAATAACAACAGCTATTAAGTACAAATTTTCTTACTAGAATAGATGTGACTGGATCTAAAGGAATATTTCACTTTGAGTAACTTTTTCTTTTAAGGGAAGTAGTCTAAAATCTATGCATGCTTAGAGAAAGAGAACAAAACCCCACAACGGAACATCTATACAAGGAAAGCTTTTTAAATTATATCCCTGACAGAGCTGCGGAAGGGAACAAGTATAAATGTAGCCAATCTTGTGTTTCTCTTAAATAATGGTGGAACACACCTTTGTGCTTACTGGTAACAAGATTTTTTTCATTTTAGGGACAGATTGATATATACTTCCTCAATATTGTATTGGCATTATTCTTAAAAGCAGTAGTCTGGGAGTCCAAGAATAATTTTTATCAGCCTGGTTTTAATTTCTCAAGTCCAAAATACCTTGGAGAGGTATATAACACTGGAGAGGTAATTCTGAGTCTATTCACCAGCTTGACATATTGCAGAGAAAGAATCTGGATAAATTCCACAGCTGACACAGGTGCAATGAAACACACAAGGCTTCATGGATTTACAGCAAAGGCGAGTTTGATCCAGAGACAGTTATGTGACTTGCCCGCAGAAATAAGGTCAGTCATCAGTGGACATGGCATCAGTTCAAACATCAGTAGACAAAGATCTCAAGGTCTTTAAGGTCCCTTCCAGCCCAAACCATTCCATGATTCTATGATTAAGAATATGCAGAGTTTTGATCCTCACATGTAAGGTAACTGCATTTAAGCAGTAATGTGCAGTGGAAGACAGCTGGGGAAGAGAAAGGCACTGACAGCAGGGCATCCCACCCCAGAACCCACAGAGTGCTCTGAGCTGGAAGGGACTCACAGGGATCATCAAGTCCAACTCTTACGTGGATGGCCCACAGAGGGATTGAACCTGCAACTGGGGCATTTTCACCACCCTGCTCTGACCCACTGAGCTCATCTCTAGCTACTGTCTGCCACCAGTTTTGCAAGACTAGGACTTAAGAGAAGAAAATATTTCTGCCCATAAATGCTCTAGAGTGAGCGTGAGGGAGGGAAAAGCACTGCAGAGAGCAACTCCTCCAAGGACAGGTGTGTGTGAAGGGATCATGCATATATTAGGGCTACTCCAGCAGAGATGTTTTTAGCCCCATTACATTCCTGGGGCACATTTTCAAGAGAGATGGTGGAACATGAAATTCACTTTTATTTACAGTTGTGTAGATTAAGTTCATAAAAGCAACTGCATGATGTTGTCCTGCTGAAGGAGGGGATCATGATGAACCACACAGTATTTTCCAATCCCCCGTTCTTATTTTTTTTTTTTATGATGAGGCAGCAGAGAACATAAGAATGAGAGAATTCATTTAAAAAGCTAAGACTATATGGGGATCCTCATGTCCACCACCAAAGTCCACTTACTGTTCATAATATCATACAAAAAGTATCCCTCATTCCAATCCTGCATCAGCAACAGTACCATGCAGTTTTCCAACCTCAGACAAATATATAATTTTTACACTCAAAACTTTCTGTGAAAAGGAATACTTTAATATATATACCTAAAAAAGAAACTAGTTCAGCAGCATCTGGATAGCATTTAGACAGATGTATGATGAGTGATGTTTTGACAATATCTGAAGATAGATGACTAGTTAAAACAACATTTGAAAAGCAAGTATTTATTTAAAATATAATAACTATGTGGGCTTTCAGGTGTATACTGAATATTCATAGTCAGTCTTAATGAATATTTCCTGCAAAAGTTCTCTGCCCCTTCACAGTGGCATATTTATCACATTTTCCCAAAGACAGAAACATTTTTCCATTAAA
This sequence comes from Fringilla coelebs, assembly GCF_963513975.1. Classification (NCBI taxonomy): domain Eukaryota; kingdom Metazoa; phylum Chordata; class Aves; order Passeriformes; family Fringillidae; genus Fringilla; species Fringilla coelebs. The sequence goes on from NW_028167444.1 coordinate 677,645, forward strand.
ATTTGATTGCTTCACTTGCAAGTTATAAAGATTTATATCATCTCTCAGGTGGCCTGAGAAGCATCACTAACTCAGAGGTGTTGCTCTCAGGGACAACTGATAAACTTTCAGATTTTGTTTAGATTAGAAAGCATGTGCAGAGACCAGTTTTGGTTTTAGCCTTTGCTAAATCCCTGGATCTGCCATTGCAATTGGTCTGCACGGGTAGCCCTTGCTTTTCAAGAATCCTGTGTACTGAAGAAAAAAATTGTTCAGCTTGGATACAGCAAAACTGCTGTATAATAATGATCCCACAAAACACCTCAGAGGGTTTGGTCCCTGCCTGCAAACCCAGCTGTTTAGACCAGGGACCTCATTTTCAGAACCAACTGATACTGTGATTTCCATGGGAATCATTAGGAACACTCTGCACTTCCAAACATCAGACACCCTCTGCACTCAGAACATTCCGAGAAAGTTCCCTTAATCCAAACCCATGGAAAGCTGCTGCTGCAGCTGCTACTCAGTACTGAAGAACTCAAAAGTCTCAAGGGGCTTTCTAGCTGTGGAGTGCTGCCAGGGCTGCTTCAGCTCTAGCCAGGAGCTGGCTTCACTGCTCCCTTTGTCTTAGAAAATCCAATATTCCCTGTCCAAGGGGAGCTTCTTACCTGGCCAGTGCTGGGTTTCTCTGGAGATGAGAACAGAATAGCCATGCCAACTTCTCTCCCTAAACCTGGGTCACCGAGAATTGAGGATGAGACAAGGACCAGCAAGATATCATTTAGGAAGGAGAGAAACCCTGGAGGTAGGCTGGTATTGCCTTCCTAGCCTCGTGTAGCCGTCAAGCTGCTGCAGGGCAAGATTTTGCATATAAATAAAAGCTGAAGGGTGATTTTCCCAGAATAATTATGGCTTGCATCCAAATCTCACTTACCTCCTCCCCAAAGAGACAAGAAAGAAGACAGTATCTGGATATGGGGGGGGGGGGGGGGGGGGGGGAATAAAATATCAAATGCAAGGATTTAAACAAATGAAGATAAACTGATAGTAGGATTTGCAGAGTGAATTAACCTGCACACCACCAGAACTTCAATGCCACCAGTGCCTGCGGACAGCACCTCAGGGGAGTCCCCAGGGAATGCAGACACTGTGGTTTGCTTCAGGTAATGCTTCGTGTAGTCAAAATTTGCCAGTTGCTCTGAGCAACTGGGTGTAAAGAGATCATTTCTCTGTCCTAATTTGATGATGTGAATTTCTTAAGGAGGAAAACTAGTTTTCACATTTTGCCATTAGTTTATTGCCAATTTTCCTAATGAATTACAAAGACCAGAAACTATGCTGAAAGCCAATTCTCACATAGTAAGAGTGAAGAAAAAAAGAAAAAGCTCAGTAAAATCTGATTTTCCGCATCATTGGCTCTTTCATATCCCAATAATCCATTTTTGAAACACATTCTAATCTCAGGCACAGTGTGGCCATCCCGGCATACCTAGGAAAAATCTGTTACTGTGCACCATGCGTGATATTAGAATCTGGCCCTTCCACTGTAGATGGAACATTTGCATAAAGTTCTTACAACTTTTTATAATAGCCATATTTTCCAATATTTGCAACTGCGCACATTTTAGCCTGGACTGCCTTTCGTTCCACAGATGGCGATTATGAAAAGCCCTCACATATGGCAACTACAAAAATAAATTTGTCTGAGACTGCAAATGTACAAATTCCCGGCAGAGTGCAGCCCCCTGAACACGGTCCCTTTGCTGAGAACTTGGGCCCTACTCCCACAGTGAAGTCAACCAGCAATGTCAGAAAATCACTCAGACCCAAGAGATGTCAATTCCTGTGACTTTGCACTCATTTATTTCTCCAGCTTGAGAGTGGATGAACTTTCTGGATGCATTCAGGAAACCCTCTAGGCATATATTTAACTTCATACACAGAATTAGCCCCAGGGAGATCAGTCACATCCCTACTTGGACAGATTAGCAACATTTTGTTCAGATTTTTCTTTTCCTCCCCCCAGCCAAGTCTGTAGTTGAGTTCATGAGGAACGATACAGGCTGTGCCCAGTGGCCTTTCTGAGCAGCTTCCACTGCTCTTCAGGACTGCTGAGGAGGGGCCAAGTCTTGCCCTGTCCCTGGGCTGGCACAGGGGGCCCTGGCAGGAAGGGGCTGGTACCCAAACACACACTGGGTATCTAAGGAGGTTGGATGCTCTTCACCTGTGGAGCTCCTTAAATGTCTTTAAAGGGATTTTCAATAGCACAGGTAATTTTCTTCCGAAAGACATTATCTGTTGTTTGCCAGTTCATTCTCTTAAAACATTCCAGTCAGCTCCACTGCAATCTCAAACACCAACTACTCTGTTTTCCAAGGGCTGCTCAGCTTACATCTAAGTATGTGTTACTTTCATTAAACCTAGATAGAAAGGACGCATTCCCTTGCTTTTTTTAGAATTACCTATGATTCCTTCGTCCAAACCCTCCAGTCTAACACCAACTTGTTCAATAGCTACAGAGGCTCTGGAAATATGGCACAGCCTTTCTTTCCATGCATCTGAGATCAGTGCAACTTTCTGCATGATTGAATGGACATACAAGTTGGAAATGTTAAGTGCTAGATAAATGTATATTATTATTTTGCCTCACTGAGATGCTCACAGCACTTTCATTTTTATTTTTCACCTGTTTACTAAACTGTCACCCAATACTGGCCTCAAGATTCACACTAACATTTGCATAATAATTTTCAGAGCTTCAGATCAAGCTCCACAATATCTCTGATTTTTGGTGGGAATCCAGCTCCAGGTTTTTTGGAGCCTGCTGTTTTTTAATAATACAGTAATAACTTCATTTTTTCATTTGCTTCATTTTCCTCCTAAATCTCTCTGAGAGACAAAATACATATCATTCCTACAAGGGCATTAATATCCTGGTGTGTTTTCCTGACTTATCTTGCCAAGTCTGTTGTCTAACTACATACTATTTGACAAAAATATGCAGAGAAAAGGCTGATGATTTCCAGTGGAAGCAGTGACATTCTGCTGATCTCAATTACATCTACAGCAGGTGATGATTTGGTGTGAACATGTTAGCCCTTGTGCCTGCCTTCAGCACACACCTGCATAAAAAGAATAAAAGTCTTTAGTTTAGCAGTAGGTACTTGACCCCTCCAAGTACCCATCAGCAAAGTGCAACCATCTGTGCTGTTTCTGGCTCTAGGAACTCCTGACTTGAGGAATGCCTCGTTTGCTTTCATCCAGCCACTGCAACAGGTCCTCAACAAGGAGCTTTTTGGGCTGCACAATTTCTGTCCTATTGACTCAACATCCCTCTGCACCTTCAAATCACCTCTAGTCCTGCTCAAAGCCAGCAGCCCCTTTTCAGTTGCTGTTCTCCTCAAGGACAACAAAAGCCTTCAAATCTCAAACAAGACTAACTTGTCTCAGTACTATCAGGACATAGTATTTGGTCTAATTTACACCCACTGAAATCCCAGTAAGGCACACAGGATGCAAATCAACCCGCAGCGTAACCCACTGTCAAGTTTTCATTCCATGCCAATGAAATTGACTTTTCCCCATTAACTGAACTGCACAGCTCTTTTTCTTCTGATAGTACTTTTCTTTAAGTCTTCAGATGTTCAATCCCTCTAGCTCCTCAACGTTTTTCCTCTGAAAAGAAATTGTTGGTAACGATATATATATATATATAAATATATATATATATCGTTATATATATATATATATATATATATATATATATATATATATATATATAACAATAATTGTTGGTAATGATACTGCAAAGCAGTGTTTCCCAGCACCCTTCTCAACTTCTTTCCCCTTATCTTTCCAATAATTTTCATGCTATTGGAAGCTTTGTTTGCCATCCTCCCTTCTTGTGCTGTTTTACATCAGAGCCTTCACAACAGCTGTTTTGAAACACTGTACATCATCACTGAGCCACTGTGCTTAATAAAGAAACAATAATTAAGAACAGTTTGTTCGTTTTCAGGTAAAGAAGAAATTCAACACTAAAAATTCAACTAAGTGACTCATCTGGCTCTATCCATTCATCTCACCTGGCTTCCTTGAAACAAAATAATCCATATACAGCAGCTGTTCCAAAGGGATAGGCCTCTCCTATAAACCAGACCCAAAGATAACCTTGCAATAGCTGTGCTTTAAGTACTGCAGGAGTTAACCAGGACAGAGTGCTCAGTCAGAATGGCATTTCCCCAAGGTTTTCCACAAATCCAGGCAGCAGTTCCCAGCTCATGTACACTGGGGAAAACCTAAATCAGGAGCTTTTGCAGATAAGTGTATGCACAGTGGCAGCAGCATTTTACAGCATTGGTCTGTAGAAAGTTTCAATCAGACTGTGAGCACTGGCGGGGAGGAACTGTACTTTACTCTGGTCCTAGGTGACAGGTGAGGAACAACAGAGTTTTGATTCTATCTAGACTGGGTGTATAGAGCAAACAACAGTGATGAATGTTGTTCTAACGCCCTGGTTTAGAATCCTGTCTTCTGAAAGAGTAAAGATCTCCTGGATAGACGGAAACTCTAATTTTTCTGTCTGGGCAGGAAACCAAATCATACAGCAGTGAAGATTACAAAATAGAAATGAGGGGAAAAGGAAAAAAGCAGAGAGGAGTAGCAAACTTACTAATTTACTTTTTCCCAAGACTGGGGAAAGATAAAGATCTTTCTAAACACATTTCGAGCATCAAGCACAGAAAAATCAGATCCTGTTGTAACCACAAGGCAGTGTCTATTACTGTGTTCATCACTATCCTCATGTGTGAACCAAAATCTGACCATTCCCCAGAGTATCCACTTTCTTCTCACTCCAGAAAAAGAAATTTTCATGACAGGGTCATTGTATTCCTGCAAGATGCAAGTCCATGAGCCCACTCCAGTGAAACACTTCATTCATCTATTCGTAATTAGGAGTGAGCTCACATTTCTATTAGAGGAATTAATGACTGATAAGTGACAAAAAGGCTTTTCTTGTCAAGTGACCTGCTGCAGTTGTTCCAGCAATGCTGACAGTGCTGTGCTTGCACACCTTTCTCTGCACCTGACACCAGGCAGGAGCCTGTCCCGAGTCATTCCCATCATGGGCTGTCCTGTTCGGATTCCTCAGCAGATTCTTCTGGCTGCAACACCTTTTGGGACTGTATGAAGTAACCATTGCTAAAATGGTTCTGTCATTGTGCAGTTCTCAGCTGAAGTTGCCAGGACAGTGCACAGATACGGCACAATTCTTCCCTAAAGGATGTGTGCTGTGTGTGTAGCTTGCTGCTCCTTCCATCTACCAGTGAAATGAGCAGGGTATTACAGAAGAGCACAGTGGAAACGAGGTCAGGAGGTCAGCGTTCTCCAGGATGCTGCAGGGAAATGGACTGTGAAAAGCTCCTGCTGTGTGTGGGAGCAGGAAGAAAGGATAACAGCCATGCTTAATGCAAGGTAGAACCAGAATTTTAAACACAGGCTGATGATTGCATTTCTCTATTGGAATTCAGTAGAACTGCAACTTAACGTGCATAGCAAAACAACTCCTAGAGCATTTTTCCTGACCTGTAAAGAGTGAACAGGTTGCCAAAGAGACTCCCTCCACAAGTCAAGAAGATGAAGGTGTGCATATACATGCAGCACCCTCAGAACTGTGAGGGGCGAAGGGCGCAGGGTGAAGGTGGCAGCAGCTCAAGTCCCAGCATCTCCATGTCTCCATTTTGCAGTTGTGTGATGCCCTCTCCGTGCAGTTATATCCCAGAGCAGGACAGGCTGCTAGTGCAGCTCTGCACTGTATTGGCCCTTCTGCATGAGCAGGAAAATTGCCTCTCTCCTGTACCTCCATTAACACACACCTGCGTCACACATTTCAGTGTCTGTGCAAAAGCCACAGCAGCAGAGAGTAAATATACAGTGCCTAGGACAGCTGGGATGGGGGAGACAAGGATTGAGGACATCTTTCTGGCTAATTAAGATGATAGATTTCAGGCCTCAGCTTTTTTTTTGGTGATGCTCTCATGCCAGCTAGCTCTCTGTCCTTAAGAAACACAGGGAAAGATCATCCACATCCAACTCTGATATTACCCTTTCTTTCCATGTCAGAGGCTTTGTCCCCTGCAAACTCTTGAAGAAGAAATACTTGACCCCAAACAAAAAGTTCCAACAGATTGGGTGGTAGTTTTTTGTGCTAAAAATAGATTTGGAAAAATTCCTGAACTAGGCCCCTTGCCGAACAATTAAGCTCTTTTTCTTTTGAGTGAAGGTATTTTTGTACACAGTGTAACAGCATTCTTCACAGTCCTTCCAAGACAGAACAAGATCGAATAGTTCGGTGGGACAAGGAGTAATACATGGCCAACAGATTAATCATTTGTCCTTTAGAAGTTCTGCTACAAAATAGGAATCTTTGTTTCCTCTTTGGGTGGGAGGGGCACATAGCAGACTTCCAGACAAACAGGAAACATTTGCTTCAACCTTAGGTCTTTGTTCTCTCCTCATTACAGAGTATTCTCTCTCCTGGCTTTTCCAAGACTCCTCTGGCTGGCTGTGCTGGCGAGAGCCCAGCTGCAGTAGCACAGCATTGAGAAGACAGAAATGATGGTATTTAGACAGGGAGGGTGCTTCAAAAGCACTTCCATGACATCTCCATCTGTGTAGGACACCTGCAAGAGAACCAGGATGAGCTGGAGTTCTGGACTCCAGCTGGACTCTTTGAGGCTATTGGATGTCCAGACAGGAAGATCTGTGCAAACAGAAAATCCACTGAACACCTCAATAGCCACACTTGCCTACAGCACCTGGTCACAGTAAACTATCTCTTTGTGAGCTGCAGCCTTAAAGCTGACAGATGAATACTTGGGAATGCAGCCACAGCTGACTGAAGAAGTCCAATTAGTGTGAGGAGCAGCAGCCCATCTGCTCACCAGCAGGGGCCATGGAAACACATCCCTTTGCGCACCTCACTGCTCCCAGGGAAATCAGCAGCTCTGCCCTGAGCGTCAGAGCACCACGACCTGCTGGACTGCTTGGCCAAGGAAAGAAAACAGGCAATGGCAACAAGCCCATTGCAGTATTGCCACAAAACTGAAAGGTGCTCCACGGAGAAGAATAATTTTTTAATTTCCATTCCAGGCAGAAAGGTCTCTGCTAGAGCAGCACAGCTCCTGCCGAGGCAGAGGAGCTGTTTAGCCCCATTGTGCAGGCTGCCAGCTGCAGGTCATGCAGCTTTCTACAGCTCACCAGATTAAGACAGGAGGGAGTCCATTGCTCTGTACAGAGGGTCTCCAGGGGAGCCTGAACGGTGGCTGAGCTCACAGGCCACTGGGCTTTAGAGAAAGGCAGTGCTACAATCCGACACCTACACAAGAGAAAGAGACGGCTCAAATGAGTCAGGCAGCTCAGAACAGCACTGCTGCTCCAGTTATGCAAAAGGCTACAGCACAAATATAATTCTGATTTTAATCTGTGTACAGGAGCAGCATTTGGTTTTTTCCAGCCACTGCTGTTGTGTATCATCGACAACATAACTCTGCTGAATCGGTCAGCCCAAAGATCCTTCACCTTAGCACAGTTCCTGACTGTGATGGTTTAGGAGAAGAATATCAACCACTGCAAGACTATTTCATCCTTCCTTTAGCAAACCCTTCAAGCAACCTGAGCCAGATGTGGTATCTTCATATTTTGCAGCCTCTTACAGGATTTCTTTTCATGAACTTGCCTTTATAAGAATGTATTTAATCCAGCTATATTTTTGGTATCCACAACATTTTTGAGCAACACAATTTAATAATAGGCCTGGGGAAAAAAGACTACTTCTGTTTTACAACCCAGTTCCCAGTATTATCCCCACTACGAAAAACATGTACTAATCCTCCCCTTCTCACTATTTCCTACTTATTATTTTACAGGCTCTCTGTTTCATACCACTACAGTTTTCTCTCCTCTAAGATGAAGACTTGCCTTCTTTGTCATTCCTTGTATGGAACAGCTTCAAAAATGCAATAAGCCTCGTTGGGCTCCTCATCTATCTTTCTGAGAGAGGAGAGGTGCCAGAACTGCATCTGAGATGTGGACTCTGAGCACTGGAGTGATGCAGTCGCACAATTATCCAAAACTACCTGGAAGTAACAACTACCACTTCATGTTACATGTACAGATCAGGAGTGGCTTCTACAACGTACAGTAATTTCCATTTCCAACACTTCATTTATCATTTGATCCCTGAATCACCTGTTATTTCGAGATCCCACTGTACCTCTTCACAGCCACTTTAACTTTTATTACCAAAAACAATGCCATGACTTGAGCAAACACCTCATTCCTGATACACGTGCCTGAGACTGTGAGTAGGTGATGAGATCTCCCTGGGACATGCCAGTGATCTCCATCCTCAGTGAAAATTACCTATTTAGTCCTTCTTTTTTGTTGTTTTGTATCTTTTATCAGACTTCAAGTCATGTTTTCTTTGTATCCTTTGACTTTTTCTGTTCTTGTAAAGGCACTCGGCGAAGAGACCTCATTTGAACTTTGTGGAAATCCAAATGCATTTTGGGCATTTCCCAACATTTAAGGCCTTTTCCAACATTTTGGGCATTTAGGCACCAGATTTTCTCTTAGATAATCTCACGTTAGACTTATGTATAAGCTGCAGGTTGAAAAGACTGACTGTGGACATACTTTAAGGAACAAAGAAGTACTAGGCCTAATTTTCATCAATTACAACATGGTAAAATGATACATCTACACAAGGTAGATGTATCATATCACCTTTAGAGAAAATACAGCTTTGGAGAAAATACAGCTCTTTTCACTGAAAAGTAATCTGCAGTGCACCTTAATAATGTCAGGGGTTGCACCTTTTTTTTTCAAAGAGGAACATGACTAGGCTTCCTTAGTGTGACATGTAGCTACCTATAATGTCAATTAAGACCTGATGAGATTCTTGAACAGAAAATAATTTACTTCCTTGAATGCTCAGAGCAAAACACTCTCTCCCTCAAGTAAGATCAGTTTTCTGTCATTTTTGTCCCTCCCTTAACAACAAATTAAAAAAACCCCAAACCTTTAAAACCTCCCACAACAGGAAAGAAAACACAGAAATGAAATGGCAGCCATAGCTTCTGGGAGCTCTTGAGGCAGAACCTTCTTTCACAAAGAAGGAAAATTACAAAGTAATACAGAAAAATATGAGAAAGAAATTTCCTCAAGCTCTCTGGAAAAATGAAGGTTTTTCCACTTAAAAAGCAAGGGAGATGAAATAGGCACAATCTCAAGAGAAAGTAAAAAACCTACAGGAGCAAAATATATAAGACCTGGCAGTATTCAAACGAATCATGAGTAGACAGTAAGACAAGATGGAAATACTATCTAAAACGCTCCCATGGCCAGTGTGAGCCAGTTTCTAGACACAGATGAAAGAGCTGGAGTGTAATTCTGGCAACATTTCCCTGCTTTGTCATGCCTACAGTATAATGGAAAAGGAAACACTGATGGGGGGAGCTGCACATGACTTGCCATGAGGCATGGACGGTATTGCAGGACTGTGAAGGGCTTCTCAGTACCTCTGCTCTGTAAAAAAATCCCCAGTGTCATTTTGAGCCACTCAGAGCCACAGTGTGCAGATGGAAGTGGCTCTGACAGCCCTGCTTTGCTTTGTGCCTCAGACACTGCTGTGCCGGGGCACAATGTCTATCCAAGGTACTGCCAACAATCCAGCGAAATTCCCATGGAATGAGGTCCCTTCAGCTTTAGTTGTGTAAATGCTGTATTCCACTCTGCATGGCAGCCCCCACAGGCTGGCCAATTTAACCAAGCTAAGCTTTCACTGAAGCCAAGTCAGAGCCCAGAAAAATGTTGTAAGGTCCTCATTCAGCTACCATGAGTGGTCTCCTCAAGTGTCCCTCGGAATTACAGGACACTGCTGTCCCTAGACAAAAACTGCAGTCACTTTGACACTTGCTGCCAAGGTTGTAAAAGGCAGCAAGCAATTGCTGCTAAAATGCCCAGATCCTGAGAAGTGTGCAGAGTAACAGTGCTGCTTAAAGCCATTGACTGTGTGCAACTTCCCTGATATTAGCCGAGATTACCAAGTCACTTGGCAGATCCCAGCACATTTTTGATATTAAAGTGATGGGAAACTACTTAAATACCCATGCATTCATTACAAAAACATCTTTTTTGGCATTTACTTCCAATTAAAGCTTGTGCTTTAGCACAGCCAATTTTCCTCGTCATATTCAAATGTTATGGTTGTGTGAACGACCAAACATGATCATGGAGATGTTGGCTCCCATCTCCTGAAATGGGAATTTGTAAGGAGGCTGTCAATTGGAAATATTTGGAAATCTATCAGGAGTTTAAGCACATTTTAAAAGGCCATCTGTGTACGAGAGGCAGTCACACCGACAGCGTGCTCGTGCTGGGCACGGCAGCAGAGGTGCAGTTGGTGACCCTGGGCTGCAATCAGAGCATCTCCTCAGCTGTGCTGTGCCTCTGCCAGGCCTGGCTGAGCCAGCAAAGACATGAACAGCCAGGGACAGCCACAAACTGAAAGCTAAATCATGAGGCTGCAGCACCATCAGCTGCATATCAAGAAGGGAGTAATTTGCTTTCAGAAGCCAAAAGGCTAAATACAAGACCTGTTATTAAAGAGTGCTCACAGTACAAAACCAAAAGCTTTCCTGGCACTGGCACAACTGGAATCACAGCCATGTCTGTTATCCAAGTGGTTTGCTTTAGAAATGAATTCCATAAATTTTCAAACAGCTGCACAGGACTTAGCTTCAAAAATCTATTAAGGTAAATAAAGCATGAACCCTGCCTGTCTCCTCATCTCGGAGGAATGCTGCCTGTAGGGCTGTGAACAACAGCAACAAGAGAAAAAAACAAACAGGGAGAAGACAAAGCTATTTTAAGTTTGTTGAGTGCTTTTTACGGTGGCTTTTTAAACATTATTTGTAAATATCTCTTCAAAGTCTGCTTAATTACAATGCACAGCAGCATTAGCTTGCAAAAATAACACCTGAAATCTGACTCTCAAAGGTTGGAAGATTTGTGACTACCAGACAAAGAAAAAAGCAACCGCTCAAATTTTAAAGCTATTTTTACAATGTTGAAAACTGCAACTATTTTTAACACTCATTTCAAACAGATCAAGTATTTCCAGTTCCAAGTGTGCAATTAAAGCAGTCAAAACCAAAGCTAAAATCCAAGAAATACTCACAGGGCATGTTATGGGGTCTCATTGCAGCCAGTTTGGTACCCAATGGTTGATACTTTTCATGATTTCTGAATAATTTTACATTCATAACTTAGTTTCAAATGTTGATGTTTATGAGAGCAGACAATTTTCTGAAATGCCTAAAGAAAGCATAAAAAAATTTAAATTCAGCAGAGCAGAAGTGGGAAATCAGACTGATTTGTACATCCAAACAAACTGTAAGACTTGAAACACATGAGGGGAACAGAGGGATTCCTCCCAGACGTTCATCGAGCAGATATTAATTTAGAAACATGAATTTAGAAACATGTATACAGCTGTATGTGACTGTACCTGCCCTGGCCAGCTGCTTCACGCTTAGCAAAAAAAGGAAACACAGAACTCCAGCGTGGTCTAAGACAGATGGGTAGAAACAAGATGTATAAACACAGAGACCACGTTTGTAAGAACTCATTAATGCCAAATCAGAGTGAGGAACATTAAAAGGGCTGTAGCAGCAACAACAGCGAGACTTCACCACTGAACTGTATTTTATGTGAATCCAACTGGTTTCTTTCAACTCACAAACTCCTACTGACCCAACCACCAGGCTGTGCTCGGGTATTTTTGGTTGACTGAGTGCCAGAAATGATTTTTGAATGGGACAGTGACTGATTACAAGAGGCAGATGTTCAACCCTGTGTATTAAAATACGTGTCCCTGTAAGCTGTTTCCTGAGGTACCTGTACCACCCACAATCCACTCAGGCAAGCAGGAGGGCACACAGGTGGCAAACCTCACCAGTAATCCCAGACTGAACTCAATTTTAATGAACCATGTTCTGCAGGATTTTATTATTTCTCATCGAGACCAAAGTTACTTCTTCCGAAAATAGAAAATTGGTGCTTTCCATCTGGTAGTGCAAACCTCCTGTTGCAGACAACGACTTTGGGACTCTGGAGCTAACCCCTCTTCTGTGGTTTCCTTCCAGCAGAGTGACCCTCAATACAGGCAGTAAGCTCTACTCAGCACACCCCAGCGCTGTTCTGTCACATCAGGAAGCCATACCCAGCGCCACACAGCTGATGCAATCTGAAGGGTTTCCCAAAAAAGCTGTTTAACACCACAATATAAGAGAAAACATAGGAGAGCCACTTGCTGAGGTGCCCTTCTGTGCAACAGGCAGATAACCAAAGGCACTGTGAAAGTCAAGAGCACACCAAACCCATCAGTGTGTGTGAAGAGGTCTGCCTGGGGTTCTTCAGCCCCGCTGTTGCCGTAAAAATTAGCATTGTTTTGTGGAAAGGGAATCAAGCAGATACATGCTTTCAGCCTGCAAATCAACTGCTAGAAATAGGGGGGGAAAGTTTGCTGCTTTGGTCAATCTGAACTCCAGGAAGGAGTTCAGCACTGACAGGATGAACTGAGAAAGATTGCCCATCCGACTGGGAAATGAAAAACTCCAAAGTGTGAATGAAGAACACCCTGCACTGCTCAACAGATGCAGCAACAGCAGCTCCCTGGGGGCTGATGCTGTCAGCACAATGCCACCACTTCCAGGCCAGCAGTCCCTCTTGGGTGGAAGGAAGGGCCTGACCCCAGCTGGAAATGGTGTTCCTGAGAAATTCTCCCCAGGAGAGGTAACTACACTCTCGGTTCAGGAACCTTAGTGACAATTTCACCCTACAGTGCTGGATAATTCACCTCCTAGGAACAGGGCCAGCTTTGTGCAAAGTTGCTGAAACAGAGAAGGAGAATGCTGATGGGTGCAGAAAAGCTCTCTGGGGAAGTCAAAAGGATTTATATAAAAGATAGGATGGAAGCTAGAAATAATCAAATAGGAAACAGCAAAGAAAACCAACAGTTCTGCATTAAAAAAATAGCTCTACAGAGATTAAAAAGAACTTTTACATGTTTTTCTGCATCCATGTTAGCAGTAAGATGGGGAACCTGCTTGCCTGCCTTGCTGCCCTACACACTTTGAACTGACATATGGAATATGAACATGAAATATGGGAATAATAAACATACAGGATGCCTAGTGGAAAAGAAAACAATCAGAGCCCCCGGAAGATGAAAATCAAAGAATATATCAAAGGTGCAGTAAGCTGTACCAAGCAGTAAGTGGAATCATATGTTAAAGAGTGGTTTAAAAGTAACTGGCCAAGCCCTCTGGTCAGTTTAATAAGCTGTGATCCCATGAAACTGATATTCTGGGCAAGGAGAAGAAAAATACTGTTACTGACATATTTCAACTGTGCAACAAGATGGTGATGGGAGAGCTTCACTTATGCCCAGTGCAGAGTGGCAAACATACTGGGACAGGTTGCCTGGAATGAGGATTTTATGGACAGCCAGGAAACTCAGAGAGGAGGAAGCAACTCTTGGCTTCACTGGAAGCAGTGCCCGGACCAGGTTTTCCTTTTATTGTTTTGAAACAAGTAAAATTCTTAAAGGCGGGAAGAAGGGTGTTCAGAGACAGCTTTGTTTACAAATAAATCTCGCCTCCTAGAAACTTAGGAGAGGCCTGAAGAAACCAGTGTTGCTGAACAGCAAAGTGGTTCCATGTCCAGATGAATAAACCAGAAGGGGCCATAAGCTCAGGCAGATACTGTATAAATGACATAATGTCCTGGGGTCACTTTCTGATGCTGAATTGTATCCCCATTCATCTGTTTGGCCCAGAAATAAGTTTTACACCTTTTAAGACTGGTTCTGAGAGCAAAGGTGGGGGGAGACAAGGTGCACACATTTTGTTTTCAGAAACTGCACTTGCTCCCCGCATCCTTCTCCTGGACAGTGCTGTCTGCAGCATGGACAGATAGCAGGACAGAGCTTTCCTTTGCTTTTGGTTAGTTTTAGCTAGCTGAGGCAGGGAAGTTCCCTGGACTTTGGGTTTTCTTTTCCTTGGAGCTGGCTGAACCTGCCCTGGACTGAGCACCCAGAAGAACACTGGCAGCTCTCAGGCTGGGCCTGGCTGTGGCATTGCCAGCACTGGAGGGACTGATGAGAGACTGATCAGAAAGTGAGGGAGCCCAGCAACAGCCCACAAAGGGACTTTCTGAGTGTGGCATCTCTTCAGAGCAGCAAGAGGTTTTATCGTTTAATATTGTTCATTTTTTGTGCTGGTGAATGCTTTGCCTGTTAAATAAACAGGTTTTTCCACTTTCCTCCAAGGAAATCTTTTCCCAAACCAGTTCCAGGAGGGGCTGCTTGAATCTGCTTTCTAGAGGAACCCCAGTTTGGAGGTTTCCTCCAAAATTTGCCCTAAACCAGGACACCTACCAAAAAAAAAAAAAACAAAACCCATTTGAGGAACAGCTTTCGAAAGTCCCAAAAACCACAGACTAAAGAATTCTGATAAGAATCTGTAGGGTCATAAAATGATGAAGATATAGAAGAAGAACTTAGTGACCATAAAGCCATAGATGGGGAAAAAAAAAAAAAATCCTGTTTGCATTTCTGGTAGAGGAGATTGGAAAGACTCCTACTCTGGAATCTCCTCTCTCTACAGCAAGACACAACAGAGTCTATCTCAAATCAAGCTTAATGCCAGAAGACACTCAAAAAGAATTCTCTGATGAGCAAATGAGCAGTAACAAGTCACCAGCACCAAATGATAACTGCTTACAGCAGAAGAAACTGAAGATTTAACTACCAATGGTGCTGTTTAACTTCTGGCTTAAATTTGCTTCGATCCCAAGGGAGTTCTGGGCAATCGTGGACCAGAAAGCCAAGTAAATTGGTGAAAACTGTTATAAAGAACAGAATGAATCCCTTTATATCCAAATTGGCATTGCCAGAAACAGATTTTGTGAAGGAAATTTTGCCTCATTATCTATCAAAGTATTTTCTACAGCTATCAATAGGTATGCTGACAACAGAAATCCAGGCTGTATTTGTATACTCAAAGGCATCTGACAAATCCTTAGGCAAAAACCCTCTAAAAAACCAGCTGGTATAGAGCAAGAAAGTCCTCAAATTCCTTGGGGTGCCGGGCAGAGTGACCTCTGCAGTGTCCATACCCAGCACACACTGCTCTCAGCAGGAAATGCATGCACCCATACAGATGGCTCTCCCACCTGCCAAGGCACCATCTATATCATTTATCAACAGAGCTTTCCTGGCAAAAGGCAAAGATTTAAATACCTGGTAGCTAGTGGCAAAAGAACCTTTGGAAATTTATTTTTTTCCATCATAAAGACTTTTCAGGTATTCCTGTAAAGTGTTTTGGATGAAGAACCTGAAATAGTAAGGAAAGAGTGGGTTTATATTTCACTTCAGATGTCATTTTATCTTATGCGCTTTTACTAAAATCCAATAAAACCAAGAGAGCCTTCCATCCACACAGAGATGCTCTCAATTTAGGCCTAAACTAGCTTTCAGTTCTTCCACAGCTAATATTCACAGCAGCTTTTAGAGAACTCAAAGCAGGGAAAACTCCCTTTCAACTCCTGTCATGGACTCTGCATATCCTTCTCCACGGCACTTTGTTTCTTTAGTTAGTTACTTGCATTTCCCAAGCTGTGCTTTGTGGATGTGCAGATTTGAGCTGCCTGAGAGCTGCTGGAATGGAGCAGCAGCTTCCAGACTCTTCCAGACAGAAACATCCATTTGAACCCCTTCAGCTGAAAAGCCTAAGCTGCCTATTCTGAGAAATTGTCATGGAAATTGCCTGAAATATAGGGGGCCCTGAAAGGAGAATGGTGCTTCCAAGTGGCACTGCTGGAAAAGCAGGAACTGCTGACACTCAGCTCATGGGGGACTCACTGGAGACAAGCAGAACTGGGGCAGAGCTCTGTTACCTTCCACCGAAATTTCGTGAAAAAATTATCCTCAACAATATGGTGAGCTCCTCACAAAAGGTAATGTGAGAAACAATCGCTCACTTCTTAAAATCTTCAAGATTTATTAAACCTTAACAAAAAACACAACAAAAGGACTAAATAAGGAAAAATTCCTGGGCTGGGAGCCCCCCCTGTGGCTGCCAGCCACATGGCTCATCTCCAAAGTGGATGCTCTGCCTTTTATACCCTCAGCCCCTCTGAAAGTTTTGTCAGTCAGCTCTTTCTCTGCCAAGTTTTGTCAGTCAGCTCTTTCTCTTTCTCCAATCAAGATGTGAAAAGTAATGTCCACCAATGGATATTGGTGGACATTACTTTTCACATCTTGATTGGAGGTCAGGTGCTGTTTTGCTGCTCCTCCTGGTACCAACCCAGCCTCCTTTAAATGTCTTGACAAGGGGGGCAGGGAAAGAGGAGTATGGAATGACATTTTATAATAACATTACTATACATCTATATAATATCTCTTAATATATATATCCATATTATTATATATATCTATATAATATCTATTTTATATATATATATATATATATATATATATATATATAATATCTCTTAATTGAGACCCAGCTATTACACTACTCATCTATAACAGTAATATATTTTCTATTATGAATATAATAGGAGAAAACCCCTGAAACACCTAGTTTATGTGAAAAATGTTAAGAATATGGGATAGCAAAATTGACTAAGTCCAGTTCTCTTTTAAAAATAATTTTTATCCTGCATAAAAAGAGAGCTATATTCCCCTCTGACTTTTCCTTGAAACACTCTATGTGAAAACAAAATAAAAAATATTGTTTTCTGACATTCTGAGAGCCAGTAGAGTGGGATCTCTCTACTGCTATTTGTAGAGGTATCCTAGGTATTCAGATAATTTATTTTTATCATCCTCCTTGATCCTCAAAGCGTTACTAAATTTTAGAAAATATGCTGAGAATTTAAAGCAGATGTGTCCCAGCCAACATTTCACACACCTTATGGAATTTGCTTGCCTGAAGCTCTGCTCATGCAAGGATGGGTCTCCAACCCACTCACCAAACACATAGCTGCAGAAGAACTGAAATTCTCAGCCACTGTTATCAGGAAGTGGCTTTCCAAGACTACTCAGAAGATACTGATGAACAATGAATAAAATTACATCTGTTCCAAGGAGATTTTGATGCAGTTCTCTATCTGTATGAAATGACAACAGAAAAACAGAATTCAAGAATTCCTATGTCGGAAAAGGAAATAGATAAGGAAGTACCTAGCCTACAAACTATGACAAGACACTCAGTTTGCTGCATGTTTTTTTTTTTCCACTCCACACTTCAGGCCCATCAACATTTGTTTCACACTAGCAGATTCCATGAAACACATTCCTAGCAGATTCCATGAAGCCCATTCCCATTTAAAATAAACCCCTGTGTCTGGTCCTTCCTGCTATTCATACTGCTTATGTTTTTACTGATGTATAGTAAAAATCAGATAAATATTGTTTTTATTTGGCAGCGGCTGGGAAGATGCTTAGTGAACATAGCAGCAAAAAAAAAAAAAAAAAAAAAAAAAAAAGAAAACCCAGAAGTCACTTTAAGAAATATTAGCTCTTCAGATTAATATAGTGTTCTATCATTCTGGCATTAATATAGGTATGTTCCATCTCATTTCTTCAAGTTTGAAAATAGCAAGGTTAATTATGTGAAGAACTGTAACAATGTAATTAGATTATCTTGTAATTATTTTTAGGGGAAATAAAATCTTTATAAAAATCCTAGAGGCTAAGAAAGGCCTCAGGAGATGGGAGTGGAGCTGTTAAGAGGCCTTAACTATTACGTCAATTTATTTGTGTCCAGCTGTGCTCATTGAACAATAATTAAAAAGGAAAATTGCCTACAAGGTACTTACTGGGTATGGAAATCAATACTCCTCCCTGCCAGGAAGCTGGCAGCCTGTTAGCCACCAAGAATTCAAGGCATCCTGAACAGAGTGGGGATGGGAGCAGACAGTTTCTGTGTTTAATGAGCTATTTTAGCACCCCAAGCAGTGCACCTGAAACAGTCATGGGAATTATCCAGGGACAGGGAGGGGAGGAGGTACTGCAGTCTACAGCTGCCAGAAAGAACCTAAGAATTCTCCAGTTTTGCCTAAAAATGATGAAGAAGTGTGAAGACAGCGGATGCCACCCTGGAAAGGAAATGAAAGAAAGGATTGCAGTTATTTGAGTGCAGCAGCTGGCCCCTGGAGCAGAGGGTGCCCCAATTCCAGCTCTGAGGCCCTGGGTGTGTGCCACACACAGCACTCTTTAAAAGCTCTACCTCGGCATCCTTTGGGCTCCTCACCACACTTCAGCACTTCTTTAGTTTTCAAACAACCCTTATTTCTGTGACATCCCATTTGGGAGCAGGGGTTTGAAGTGGAGCTTGCCCTGCTGTAGAATTTCTACAGCCTGGTAAAAGTCAGCACAAATCACAGCTGGCCAGAGGTTTCACTCACATGCAGCTTACACTAAACTACACAACCTCACAAGGCATTTTGTCCAATATATTCTTGCAGCAGGCACCTGAAATAACACATCTCTAGGCTGCATATCAGCAGTTCAGGAGCCTGGCTGCTGTAATCCCCTGAAGGCTGCTTTATCCTGGGGAAACAAGCCTTGCAACGTGCTATCCACAGCACCCCTTGCACCTTCCAAGAGGGACAGAGTGGTAAGGACAGACACTTGGAATATTTCTCACTGAAGTGTTGTGCTTCATTTGATTTAAAGCGTTTTGTGAGACAATCCAGTCTGACTGAAGCAGGTAATTAATTTAAGCTATTCATGATGTCACTTGAATCTGAGCTCTGAATGTAATGTAGGACTTTTAACTGTCTCGAGCTTGTCCAAACCTGGAGCACCCATTTCAGGCACCCATGCTTTCAAAGAGTTTGGAGGGGGAAAAAAAAGCTCTAAACTTTGCTGATCAGTGTGATATCTGTGGCTGGTTCACTCGGTGACAGCAATCAAGTTCTTTATGGGAATTCTTACGCATTAGTTCTCTTTTGGTTTTTTCCCAATTCTCTTATGAGGTTGTGTAGTTTAGAAGTGCTTTGGAGAAAAGTATTTGAAGATCCTAACTGCTGCAGTCTTAGTGAAGTTTAATTCAATCCTATACTGTTAACACTCTGGGCATGAACAAAGGAAAGTACACAGCTACAGCTAAATGCACTGTTTGGGAGCCATATGCTGTGAAAGAAAAGTTTCAGCCTGGCAAAATAGAAAGGCTGATCTCAGAGGCTCTAAAAGACATCGGAGCCACTCCAGAGGGAGTTATGAGTTAATGGCAGTTCTGACAGTTTTTATGAGATCCCCTGAAATGCCGGGATTTTTGTCTGTTGCCAACCATATCCTACTGAATGAATTAACTGAGGCTTAAGAATTTTTCTACAGAATTAGCTAGAAATAATGACAATTGGGATGGCAATGCAAATGAAAGCATTGAACATGAAGAAATACTTTTTGCCTCATGAGGCTATAAAAAGTAGTGGAAAACCCAAATCTAGAAGTGTTTACAAACAGGTAATGGACAGTAGCAATAGCCACCTAAGCAGTAAACAAGTCAGGATATTAACAGATCAACTCCCAGACAAAAAGAGGGGCACATGTATAATAGGTGTGCTTTTAGCTGAGGGCTAAGGGAAGGGCTGTATAGCCATGCAAACCAAAGGACACCACAGAAGCAGTACAATTTATGGATCCTGTAGTAACAGTAATAACACCTGTATCAATGGCTGATTTTTAGTTACTGCAGTTAGGAAAATCCTGCAAGTATTTTTAAAATGCCTGACCATTAATCCTGCCTTCACTGCTGGGTTAAAACATCACAAATAACAACCCAGAGCAGAACTTTTTCATCCAAAGTTCTTAACACTGTAATTTCCATTTTACAAATAGAAGAAAACAGAGCAGTTATTTGTCTATTCCTGCTTAATGAGCCCGGAATCAGCTACACTGATTTCTGTCGCTATAGGACACGAAATAATGCGCACACGCAGCTCTCCCAAAGTAAAAAGAGAACTTTTAATTTCTGACTCCAACGTTTATAGATTTCCAAAAGTGACAGTGGATTGGAGGGTGATGGTGCCACCTCTCCAATGACACTGGACAAACCAACAGTCCATTAAATTTCTCCTCCTCCATAAAACAATGCAAAACAATGTGAGAAAATTTGTTACAAGAATGTAAACATCGGGAGTCTTAGAAAAACTTAAAAAAACAGGGCAACAGATTAAAAGCCTTTAAGCTGAGCGTCAGGTCACCCAGCTGAGCATCAGGTCCCGATGAAGCTGAGGCAGACTCAAAGGAAGATGCCATGCTCTGGGAGCAGGAGTGTTCCCTTCTGCCGCCCTGCCCAGCGAGCACAAGGCACGGAGCACAGCAGAGAAGAAGCCACAGCCCCACCCTGCTGCATTCTGCCTTCAGCAGCCTCTGCAGTTTGCCTGCTTTTCCCTTGTTCCAGTTTGCAAGGCCAGATGTATTCTATTGCCGTCTGCATGGCAGTTGTCTGGTATCAAGTGGGCAATTCTCCTTATCTCTCTTCCTGAGTGATCGTAATCAAGGTCCCTCAGCAGGGAACATCTGCTGATAAGGGGCTATTGAATGTCACCCCATGACTGATAAGAACTGTGACATCCCATTGTGAGATGCTCCGCCCAGAGGGAGGAGCCAAGCATTCCTACCCAGATATAACCTGGAGATTCTGACACACCAGCACCGCTCTTCTCCACTGGACTCCCCAGAGGAACAGCAGCTGCTTCTACTTCCACGGATCTGTGGAGGAAGAATTCACCCTTTTCCTACAGGACTGCCCTGCTCCAACAGAACCACGCCTGACACTCCAGGAGGACTGCAGCCCCTTTTCCAACTGGACTGCTGCCAACACCCTGACCCACAGGGTGTCAGGTTGAGTTCTGACTCTGTCAGTGCTGTTCTAGTGTATTGCATTGTTGTATTTTATCCTTTTATTTTTTCCCTTCCCTATTAAAGAACTGTTATTTCCTGCTCCCATATTTTTTGCCTGAGAGCCTCTTATTTAAAATTCATAGCAATTCGGAGGGGTGGGGAGGGTTTGCATTCTCCATTTTAGGGGAGGCTCCTGTCTCCTTTAGCAGGCACCTGTCTTTCCAAACCAAGACATCCCTCGAGTGCCGGGCCTTTCAGGATGTGTACCAAAGCACTGCAAGGGATGAAGGCCAGCACAGAGGGAAGCCTTGCAGAGATGGTTTCCCTGAGAGAAGAAAGCCAACCACCACGAGCTGAGCAGGTTCCACTGTGCATACCTTGTTTTCTGTTTGAGAGGATGGCTTAGAAATTAAGAAGAAATCATAATTCCACTGCTATGCTTATACAATCTCTAAAATCTTTCAAATTTCTATAAAGATGATCCAGTTTATGACTAAATGCTTTACATTTTGAGCCTGGTAAATTATTATTATTAGATGACATTGAAGTTTGGACTGTCTTTTTTTGTAAGTGCGTGTGATAGCTCTCACTCACCAGCATGTTCACACTACTTTATTTTTACTGGATAACTGAATTATTAATTTATAAGATGTACAGGATGCGCCACAGCCCCTACCATGCTAGAGAGACAGAGATGGACACTGTAGAGCAGCAGCACACACTACTATTATAAAAGCAAATGCCATTTGCAGACACTAAATTAGGTTTAAAAAAGATACATTAAGTGTTAGAGAAAGCAGATTTGGCAGTGTTCATTGTGTATTACTTTGATATCACAAGAAGAGTGGTTAATGCTAAGCGGTGTATTTGGCAGCTGCTAAGCCTTGAGGTCATTATAGAGTTTCTTGGCACAACTGGATTATTTATGTGATGAAATTTCACTAAGGCAGTTTTTTTTCCCTCCAGAATTCATCATGATATCACTCAGGAAAAAAAAAGTTAACATTAAACAGTGTTTAGATAACATTCAAAAATTCATTGCTTCAGTGACAAACACATTCCTTGTAGGAATATGAAAAGCAGCAACACTGTTCAATCTCGTATTTTCCAATATCAGCTGTCTGATGAATATTCTACATAGAAGGAAGCAAACTAAAAAAGCCCCCAAGCAATTAGTAGTTAAGCTCTAATTGTATAAATAAGGCTAATTATACAGATGGGAAATCTTTTCAGTTGAGAAAATCAGATGCTAAACATTCCTCCCATTGACAGAAAAAACCTTCATACAAGCAAACAAGTGCATGAAAACCAGTGAGCTGATCATGCTGATCCTTCTATAAAGAACCGCCCTGCTCTTCAAAGGAAGAAAAAATCCTTAATTCTGTTTCTGTGCTGGAGACCCACACAGATGCTGCTACGCTGAGGGCCTGTGCTTTACAATGAAGGACATGGCAGAGGCAGAAAAGAAAGTAAATTGCAAATTGCTGTTGTACTCAGGACGCTGCAGGCAGAGGCAGCAAAAACAAGCAGATGATGCAGGTCATGCTGGCTGCACAGAATAGGGGATTTCAGGAAGACTGGGCAAGTTACTTATACTGGAGGCCCAAAAATCACAGAATGCTCAAATGGTTTGGCTTTGCTTCAAAAAGACCTTGAAGCTCATTTAGTGTCAAAACCCCTGCCATGGGTAGGGACACCTTCCATTATCCCAGGCTGCTCCAAGCCCCATCCAGCCTGGCCCTGAAAATTTCAGGGATGGGGCAGCCCCAGCTTCTCTGGGCAACCTACTCCAGGGCCTCAGGGAAGAATTTCTTTCTGTTATCTAAACTAAACCTACCCTCTTTCAGTTTGAAGCCATTACTCCTTGTCCTATCACTACATGTCCTTGTAAAAATTTCTCTCCAGGGATTTTTTGTAGGCCCCTTTTGGTCCTGCAAGGCTGATGTGAGTGAAAGTAAATGCAAGTTCCATTATACACAGGACCTGGGTTACAGACAGGGCTCAGCCCTGAGCTCTGCAGTGGCTGGCTGCTCCCAAAATTCCAATTCCCAACACCAGCATCCCCAGGCAGCCAGCGTACACCTTGAGTGCTCCCATGGAAGTCCAGCATATAGCGGAGAGAAAACCTGGCATCCTGCAAGAGCCAGGGCCCTGCCCCATCAGAGGCACACCTAGCAGCGAGCTGAGACCCCACAGCACTGACACAAACACATGGGAGCCCAGTTCCAGCCCAAGAGACCAATTAAGGGGCTAAAATTAAACAGTACCTTCTGCAGCATCACATCTAACGTGTACTTTTCATTGTGCATGTGTATGTGAACTTTAACATTCACTTTAATTCACTCTCTGTGACACCAGAGCTGCATGAGTGCAGAGGAAATACTGGATAATTAGAGAAATAGTTTGATATTAATACTATTCAACTATAAAAAATTTGTTCGATATAAAAATAATATTATTCCAATAATTACATTTGATTTCCACAAATGCTACCAAAACATGTAATACTTTAAAGCCTCTTTCATGATACTTGCATTCTAAGTGGTAAGTGCAGGATACAGCTAGTATTTGTTCTGTTATATGTAATAAACTAGAAATGTTGGTAACATTCTCATAGGAGCGTTGAAAAAAATTTTTATTACTTGAATACTACATTTCTAGTATTTGCATTTAATAAGAGAAGCAGCCCATATCTCAGTACTGAGGGAATCTCTTGGCTTTGAAAATTCCAATTCCAAAATTCCACCAAGTTTCAAGGCTGGCTTCAGCTAGTACCTGCTGACTTTGGCAGCAGTGCTGCAAGACAGTACAAATGCCACTGGATTTCTAGGGAGGACTGCCAGCTGCAGGAATTCCTGAGGGCTGTGACAAGCAGGGGCTGCCACAGGAGGTTTGCAGAGGCACACTGCAACTCAGGCTTCCAGCATGGAAAACAGTAAGAGCTCTAATAAGGAGAGGGCACGTGCAGAGTCCAGTCAGTGGCAAAATTCTGTTCCCATCAGTGAAATGAGCAGAGCACACACTTTGTACCCTGCTGTTCTAGATTTCAGCAGCACATTGTCCCAAGCACACTCTATGTGGACCCAGTGTTCCTACACACATGGAGTTTCACCAGCTGGACTGAGGCAAACAGGAACTGGAGTGTTTGTTTTCCATAACACTATTTCCTTGTCCAGTCTGACTGATGGGCCAGACAGATTCCACAGGATGCATCAAGCCTTGAAAATTGCTTTGAGAATGGACAGCTACTCCTGGATGCTTGTCTGACAATATAAACATGCACCAAAAATGACATATGACGGGCTATGGAAGTGTCTGAGAGCACGAATCTGTGGAAGCAGCAACATTCTTTCTCAGAGTGCCGGTGAGCGCAGCTGCTCCCAGTGTGTCATCTGGCAAATTCTCCTTTCCTTCTGCACCATGTGCTCAGGAGGAAACCAGAACTATAATCCTCAATCCTCATTCCTCCTCACTATACATTTCATTTCCCCTTTTCCTTCCCTAAGCAATTGCAGGAATTGTCGTACTTCAGTCAGGTATTGATAACTCACAACAAAGAAAAAAGTATTGTTTGCAGGTGCCAAATAACCTATTTTTTTTTCCCCTCAGCCTGAAACACTCTGGTGAGATATCCTGAGGCTGCCCTTCAGAAACTGTCATGGCTCAGCCCCACACTGCCACCAACTCATTTGCCCCTGGTGGGATGGGGAGAGAATTTTATGAGTAGCAGTGAGAAAACTCAGGGCTGAGATACAGACATTTTAATAGGTAAAGCAACAGCTGCACCTGCAGGAAAACTGAACAAGGAATTCAACCTGTACTGCCCATGGACGGGCAGGTGTCTCCATGTCCCCACTTCCTTCTCCTGCCCCCAGCTGTGTGTGCTGAGCGTGGCCCCACCTGGGCTGGGATCTCCCTTGGCTCCCTTGGGCTCAGTTGTCCTGGCTCTGTCCCCTCCCAGCCCCTCCCTGGTGGGGTCAGTGAGGCCAGAGGAGGCCTTGGCTCTGTGTGAGCTCTGCTCAGCAATGCCCAAGGCGTCCCTGTGCTACCAACACTGCTTCCAGCACAAATCCAAAGAAGAAGAACACTAACTCTACAGCAGCCCAAACCAGCACAGAGACAGCCTGAACATCAACAGCATGACAGTACAGATATCCCTCCACTGCCTGACCAAAAATAATGAGCAGATTTCCTCTCTCTGGCTCAAGTTTGGCAGAAATCTTTGCCTCGCCCTCTTGGGTGGATTGAGATTTCCAGGGAAGTCCATGCAGAGTCAAGCCCTGCTCAGTGTGACCACAAATGACCGACCTGTTCCTGCTCTCTCTGTACAGACTCATCCCACTGTTTATGGAGCTCAGAGAGTAATGATAAAGGTTTATGAAGCACACAATAGGCAAGGCTGATTTTGAAGACTTGACGTAGCAGCACTTTTTAAAAATGCTTTACCCAAGCAATGCCTGAAAACTATAAACTATTAATATCAAACTATTTCTCTAATTATCCAGTATTTCCTCTGCACTCATGCAGCTCTGGTGTCACAGAGAGTGAATTAAAGTGAATGTTAAAGTTCACATACACATGCACAATGAAAAGTACACGTTAGATGTGATGCTGCAGAAGGTACTGTTTAATTTTAGCCCCTTAATTGGTCTCTTGGGCTGGAACTGGGCTCCCATGTGTTTGTGTCAGTGCTGTGGGGTCTCAGCTCGCTGCTAGGTGTGCCTCTGATGGGGCAGGGCCCTGGCTCTTGCAGGATGCCAGGTTTTCTCTCCGCTATATGCTGGACTTCCATGGGAGCACTCAAGGTGTACTCTGGCTGCCTGGGGATGCTGGTGTTGGGAATTGGAATTTTGGGAGCAGCCAGCCACTGCAGAGCTCAGGGCTGAGCCCTGTCTGTAACCCAGGTCCTGTGTATAATGGAACTTGCATTTACTTTCACTCACATCAGCCTTGCAGGACCAAAAGGGGCCTACAAAAAATCCCTGGAGAGAAATTTTTACAAGGACATGTAGTGATAGGACAAGGAGTAATGGCTTCAAACTGAAAGAGGGTAGGTTTAGTTTAGATAACAGAAAGAAATTCTTCCCTGAGGCCCTGGAGTAGGTTGCCCAGAGAAGCTGGGGCTGCCCCATCCCTGAAATTTTCAGGGCCAGGCTGGATGGGGCTTGGAGCAGCCTGGGATAATGGAAGGTGTCCCTACCCATGGCAGGGGTTTTGACACTAAATGAGCTTCAAGGTCTTTTTGAAGCAAAGCCAAACCATTTGAGCATTCTGTGATTTTTGGGCCTCCAGTATAAGTAACTTGCCCAGTCTTCCTGAAATCCCCTATTCTGTGCAGCCAGCATGACCTGCATCATCTGCTTGTTTTTGCTGCCTCTGCCTGCAGCGTCCTGAGTACAACAGCAATTTGCAATTTACTTTCTTTTCTGCCTCTGCCATGTCCTTCATTGTAAAGCACAGGCCCTCAGCGTAGCAGCATCTGTGTGGGTCTCCAGCACAGAAACAGAATTAAGGATTTTTTCTTCCTTTGAAGAGCAGAGCGGTTCTTTATAGAAGGATCAGCATGATCAGCTCACTGGTTTTCATGCACTTGTTTGCTTGTATGAAGGTTTTTTCTGTCAATGGGAGGAATGTTTAGCAACTGATTTTCTCAACTGAAAAGATTTCCCATCTGTATAATTAGCCTTATTTATACAATTAGAGCTTAACTACTAATTGCTTGGGGGCTTTTTTAGTTTGCTTCCTTCTATGTAGAATATTCATCAGACAGCTGATATTGGAAAATACGAGATTGAACAGTGTTGCTGCTTTTCATATTCCTACAAGGAATGTGTTTGTCACTGAAGCAATGAATTTTTGAATGTTATCTAAACACTGTTTAATGTTAACTTTTTTTTTCCTGAGTGATATCATGATGAATTCTGGAGGGAAAAAAAACTGCCTTAGTGAAATTTCATCACATAAATAATCCAGTTGTGCCAAGAAACTCTATAATGACCTCAAGGCTTAGCAGCTGCCAAATACACCGCTTAGCATTAACCACTCTTCTTGTGATATCAAAGTAATACACAATGAACACTGCCAAATCTGCTTTCTCTAACACTTAATGTATCTTTTTTAAACCTAATTTAGTGTCTGCAAATGGCATTTGCTTTTATAATAGTAGTGTGTGCTGCTGCTCTACAGTGTCCATCTCTGTCTCTCTAGCATGGTAGGGGCTGTGGCGCATCCTGTACATCTTATAAATTAATAATTCAGTTATCCAGTAAAAATAAAGTAGTGTGAACATGCTGGTGAGTGAGAGCTATCACACGCACTTACAAAAAAAGACAGTCCAAACTTCAATGTCATCTAATAATAATAATTTACCAGGCTCAAAATGTAAAGCATTTAGTCATAAACTGGATCATCTTTATAGAAATTTGAAAGATTTTAGAGATTGTATAAGCATAGCAGTGGAATTATGATTTCTTCTTAATTTCTAAGCCATCCTCTCAAACAGAAAACAAGGTATGCACAGTGGAACCTGCTCAGCTCGTGGTGGTTGGCTTTCTTCTCTCAGGGAAACCATCTCTGCAAGGCTTCCCTCTGTGCTGGCCTTCATCCCTTGCAGTGCTTTGGTACACATCCTGAAAGGCCCGGCACTCGAGGGATGTCTTGGTTTGGAAAGACAGGTGCCTGCTAAAGGAGACAGGAGCCTCCCCTAAAATGGAGAATGCAAACCCTCCCCACCCCTCCGAATTGCTATGAATTTTAAATAAGAGGCTCTCAGGCAAAAAATATGGGAGCAGGAAATAACAGTTCTTTAATAGGGAAGGGAAAAAATAAAAGGATAAAATACAACAATGCAATACACTAGAACAGCACTGACAGAGTCAGAACTCAACCTGACACCCTGTGGGTCAGGGTGTTGGCAGCAGTCCAGTTGGAAAAGGGGCTGCAGTCCTCCTGGAGTGTCAGGCGTGGTTCTGTTGGAGCAGGGCAGTCCTGTAGGAAAAGGGTGAATTCTTCCTCCACAGATCCGTGGAAGTAGAAGCAGCTGCTGTTCCTCTGGGGAGTCCAGTGGAGAAGAGCGGTGCTGGTGTGTCAGAATCTCCAGGTTATATCTGGGTAGGAATGCTTGGCTCCTCCCTCTGGGCGGAGCATCTCACAATGGGATGTCACAGTTCTTATCAGTCATGGGGTGACATTCAATAGCCCCTTATCAGCAGATGTTCCCTGCTGAGGGACCTCGATTACGATCACTCAGGAAGAGAGATAAGGAGAATTGCCCACTTGATACCAGACAACTGCCATGCAGACGGCAATAGAATACATCTGGCCTTGCAAACTGGAACAAGGGAAAAGCAGGCAAACTGCAGAGGCTGCTGAAGGCAGAATGCAGCAGGGTGGGGCTGTGGCTTCTTCTCTGCTGTGCTCCGTGCCTTGTGCTCGCTGGGCAGGGCGGCAGAAGGGAACACTCCTGCTCCCAGAGCATGGCATCTTCCTTTGAGTCTGCCTCAGCTTCATCGGGACCTGATGCTCAGCTGGGTGACCTGACGCTCAGCTTAAAGGCTTTTAATCTGTTGCCCTGTTTTTTTAAGTTTTTCTAAGACTCCCGATGTTTACATTCTTGTAACAAATTTTCTCACATTGTTTTGCATTGTTTTATGGAGGAGGAGAAATTTAATGGACTGTTGGTTTGTCCAGTGTCATTGGAGAGGTGGCACCATCACCCTCCAATCCACTGTCACTTTTGGAAATCTATAAACGTTGGAGTCAGAAATTAAAAGTTCTCTTTTTACTTTGGGAGAGCTGCGTGTGCGCATTATTTCGTGTCCTATAGCGACAGAAATCAGTGTAGCTGATTCCGGGCTCATTAAGCAGGAATAGACAAATAACTGCTCTGTTTTCTTCTATTTGTAAAATGGAAATTACAGTGTTAAGAACTTTGGATGAAAAAGTTCTGCTCTGGGTTGTTATTTGTGATGTTTTAACCCAGCAGTGAAGGCAGGATTAATGGTCAGGCATTTTAAAAATACTTGCAGGATTTTCCTAACTGCAGTAACTAAAAATCAGCCATTGATACAGGTGTTATTACTGTTACTACAGGATCCATAAATTGTACTGCTTCTGTGGTGTCCTTTGGTTTGCATGGCTATACAGCCCTTCCCTTAGCCCTCAGCTAAAAGCACACCTATTATACATGTGCCCCTCTTTTTGTCTGGGAGTTGATCTGTTAATATCCTGACTTGTTTACTGCTTAGGTGGCTATTGCTACTGTCCATTACCTGTTTGTAAACACTTCTAGATTTGGGTTTTCCACTACTTTTTATAGCCTCATGAGGCAAAAAGTATTTCTTCATGTTCAATGCTTTCATTTGCATTGCCATCCCAATTGTCATTATTTCTAGCTAATTCTGTAGAAAAATTCTTAAGCCTCAGTTAATTCATTCAGTAGGATATGGTTGGCAACAGACAAAAATCCCGGCATTTCAGGGGATCTCATAAAAACTGTCAGAACTGCCATTAACTCATAACTCCCTCTGGAGTGGCTCCGATGTCTTTTAGAGCCTCTGAGATCAGCCTTTCTATTTTGCCAGGCTGAAACTTTTCTTTCACAGCATATGGCTCCCAAACAGTGCATTTAGCTGTAGCTGTGTACTTTCCTTTGTTCATGCCCAGAGTGTTAACAGTATAGGATTGAATTAAACTTCACTAAGACTGCAGCAGTTAGGATCTTCAAATACTTTTCTCCAAAGCACTTCTAAACTACACAACCTCATAAGAGAATTGGGAAAAAACCAAAAGAGAACTAATGCGTAAGAATTCCCATAAAGAACTTGATTGCTGTCACCGAGTGAACCAGCCACAGATATCACACTGATCAGCAAAGTTTAGAGCTTTTTTTTCCCCCTCCAAACTCTTTGAAAGCATGGGTGCCTGAAATGGGTGCTCCAGGTTTGGACAAGCTCGAGACAGTTAAAAGTCCTACATTACATTCAGAGCTCAGATTCAAGTGACATCATGAATAGCTTAAATTAATTACCTGCTTCAGTCAGACTGGATTGTCTCACAAAACGCTTTAAATCAAATGAAGCACAACACTTCAGTGAGAAATATTCCAAGTGTCTGTCCTTACCACTCTGTCCCTCTTGGAAGGTGCAAGGGGTGCTGTGGATAGCACGTTGCAAGGCTTGTTTCCCCAGGATAAAGCAGCCTTCAGGGGATTACAGCAGCCAGGCTCCTGAACTGCTGATATGCAGCCTAGAGATGTGTTATTTCAGGTGCCTGCTGCAAGAATATATTGGACAAAATGCCTTGTGAGGTTGTGTAGTTTAGTGTAAGCTGCATGTGAGTGAAACCTCTGGCCAGCTGTGATTTGTGCTGACTTTTACCAGGCTGTAGAAATTCTACAGCAGGGCAAGCTCCACTTCAAACCCCTGCTCCCAAATGGGATGTCACAGAAATAAGGGTTGTTTGAAAACTAAAGAAGTGCTGAAGTGTGGTGAGGAGCCCAAAGGATGCCGAGGTAGAGCTTTTAAAGAGTGCTGTGTGTGGCACACACCCAGGGCCTCAGAGCTGGAATTGGGGCACCCTCTGCTCCAGGGGCCAGCTGCTGCACTCAAATAACTGCAATCCTTTCTTTCATTTCCTTTCCAGGGTGGCATCCGCTGTCTTCACACTTCTTCATCATTTTTAGGCAAAACTGGAGAATTCTTAGGTTCTTTCTGGCAGCTGTAGACTGCAGTACCTCCTCCCCTCCCTGTCCCTGGATAATTCCCATGACTGTTTCAGGTGCACTGCTTGGGGTGCTAAAATAGCTCATTAAACACAGAAACTGTCTGCTCCCATCCCCACTCTGTTCAGGATGCCTTGAATTCTTGGTGGCTAACAGGCTGCCAGCTTCCTGGCAGGGAGGAGTATTGATTTCCATACCCAGTAAGTACCTTGTAGGCAATTTTCCTTTTTAATTATTGTTCAATGAGCACAGCTGGACACAAATAAATTGACGTAATAGTTAAGGCCTCTTAACAGCTCCACTCCCATCTCCTGAGGCCTTTCTTAGCCTCTAGGATTTTTATAAAGATTTTATTTCCCCTAAAAATAATTACAAGATAATCTAATTACATTGTTACAGTTCTTCACATAATTAACCTTGCTATTTTCAAACTTGAAGAAATGAGATGGAACATACCTATATTAATGCCAGAATGATAGAACACTATATTAATCTGAAGAGCTAATATTTCTTAAAGTGACTTCTGGGTTTTCTTTTTTTTTTTTTTTTTTTTTTTTTTTTTTGCTGCTATGTTCACTAAGCATCTTCCCAGCCGCTGCCAAATAAAAACAATATTTATCTGATTTTTACTATACATCAGTAAAAACATAAGCAGTATGAATAGCAGGAAGGACCAGACACAGGGGTTTATTTTAAATGGGAATGGGCTTCATGGAATCTGCTAGGAATGTGTTTCATGGAATCTGCTAGTGTGAAACAAATGTTGATGGGCCTGAAGTGTGGAGTGGAAAAAAAAAAACATGCAGCAAACTGAGTGTCTTGTCATAGTTTGTAGGCTAGGTACTTCCTTATCTATTTCCTTTTCCGACATAGGAATTCTTGAATTCTGTTTTTCTGTTGTCATTTCATACAGATAGAGAACTGCATCAAAATCTCCTTGGAACAGATGTAATTTTATTCATTGTTCATCAGTATCTTCTGAGTAGTCTTGGAAAGCCACTTCCTGATAACAGTGGCTGAGAATTTCAGTTCTTCTGCAGCTATGTGTTTGGTGAGTGGGTTGGAGACCCATCCTTGCATGAGCAGAGCTTCAGGCAAGCAAATTCCATAAGGTGTGTGAAATGTTGGCTGGGACACATCTGCTTTAAATTCTCAGCATATTTTCTAAAATTTAGTAACGCTTTGAGGATCAAGGAGGATGATAAAAATAAATTATCTGAATACCTAGGATACCTCTACAAATAGCAGTAGAGAGATCCCACTCTACTGGCTCTCAGAATGTCAGAAAACAATATTTTTTATTTTGTTTTCACATAGAGTGTTTCAAGGAAAAGTCAGAGGGGAATATAGCTCTCTTTTTATGCAGGATAAAAATTATTTTTAAAAGAGAACTGGACTTAGTCAATTTTGCTATCCCATATTCAGTATTTAAAGTCTCTTAACATTTTTCACATAAACTAGGTGTTTCAGGGGTTTTCTCCTATTATATTCATAATAGAAAATATATTACTGTTATAGATGAGTAGTGTAATAGCTGGGTCTCAATTAAGAGATATTATATATATATATATATATATATATATATATATATATATATATATATATATATATATAAAATAGATATTATATAGATATATATAATAATATGGATATATATATTAAGAGATATTATATAGATGTATAGTAATGTTATTATAAAATGTCATTCCATACTCCTCTTTCCCTGCCCCCCTTGCAACAGCTTTAATTGTCAAGACATTTAAAGGAGGCTGGGTTGGTACCAGGAGGAGCAGCAAAACAGCACCTGACCTCCAATCAAGATGTGAAAAGTAATGTCCACCAATATCCATTGGTGGACATTACTTTTCACATCTTGATTGGAGAAAGAGAAAGAGCTGACTGACAAAACTTGGCAGAGAAAGAGCTGACTGACAAAACTTTCAGAGGGGCTGAGGGTATAAAAGGCAGAGCATCCACTTTGGAGATGAGCCATGTGGCTGGCAGCCACAGGGGGGGCTCCCAGCCCAGGAATTTTTCCTTATTTAGTCCTTTTGTTGTGTTTTTTGTTAAGGTTTAATAAATCTTGAAGATTTTAAGAAGTGAGCGATTGTTTCTCACATTACCTTTTGTGAGGAGCTCACCATATTGTTGAGGATAATTTTTTCACGAAATTTCGGTGGAAGGTAACAGAGCTCTGCCCCAGTTCTGCTTGTCTCCAGTGAGTCCCCCATGAGCTGAGTGTCAGCAGTTCCTGCTTTTCCAGCAGTGCCACTTGGAAGCACCATTCTCCTTTCAGGGCCCCCTATATTTCAGGCAATTTCCATGACAATTTCTCAGAATAGGCAGCTTAGGCTTTTCAGCTGAAGGGGTTCAAATGGATGTTTCTGTCTGGAAGAGTCTGGAAGCTGCTGCTCCATTCCAGCAGCTCTCAGGCAGCTCAAATCTGCACATCCACAAAGCACAGCTTGGGAAATGCAAGTAACTAACTAAAGAAACAAAGTGCCGTGGAGAAGGATATGCAGAGTCCATGACAGGAGTTGAAAGGGAGTTTTCCCTGCTTTGAGTTCTCTAAAAGCTGCTGTGAATATTAGCTGTGGAAGAACTGAAAGCTAGTTTAGGCCTAAATTGAGAGCATCTCTGTGTGGATGGAAGGCTCTCTTGGTTTTATTGGATTTTAGTAAAAGCGCATAAGATAAAATGACATCTGAAGTGAAATATAAACCCACTCTTTCCTTACTATTTCAGGTTCTTCATCCAAAACACTTTACAGGAATACCTGAAAAGTCTTTATGATGGAAAAAAATAAATTTCCAAAGGTTCTTTTGCCACTAGCTACCAGGTATTTAAATCTTTGCCTTTTGCCAGGAAAGCTCTGTTGATAAATGATATAGATGGTGCCTTGGCAGGTGGGAGAGCCATCTGTATGGGTGCATGCATTTCCTGCTGAGAGCAGTGTGTGCTGGGTATGGACACTGCAGAGGTCACTCTGCCCGGCACCCCAAGGAATTTGAGGACTTTCTTGCTCTATACCAGCTGGTTTTTTAGAGGGTTTTTGCCTAAGGATTTGTCAGATGCCTTTGAGTATACAAATACAGCCTGGATTTCTGTTGTCAGCATACCTATTGATAGCTGTAGAAAATACTTTGATAGATAATGAGGCAAAATTTCCTTCACAAAATCTGTTTCTGGCAATGCCAATTTGGATATAAAGGGATTCATTCTGTTCTTTATAACAGTTTTCACCAATTTACTTGGCTTTCTGGTCCACGATTGCCCAGAACTCCCTTGGGATCGAAGCAAATTTAAGCCAGAAGTTAAACAGCACCATTGGTAGTTAAATCTTCAGTTTCTTCTGCTGTAAGCAGTTATCATTTGGTGCTGGTGACTTGTTACTGCTCATTTGCTCATCAGAGAATTCTTTTTGAGTGTCTTCTGGCATTAAGCTTGATTTGAGATAGACTCTGTTGTGTCTTGCTGTAGAGAGAGGAGATTCCAGAGTAGGAGTCTTTCCAATCTCCTCTACCAGAAATGCAAACAGGATTTTTTTTTTTTTTCCCCATCTATGGCTTTATGGTCACTAAGTTCTTCTTCTATATCTTCATCATTTTATGACCCTACAGATTCTTATCAGAATTCTTTAGTCTGTGGTTTTTGGGACTTTCGAAAGCTGTTCCTCAAATGGGTTTTGTTTTTTTTTTTTTTGGTAGGTGTCCTGGTTTAGGGCAAATTTTGGAGGAAACCTCCAAACTGGGGTTCCTCTAGAAAGCAGATTCAAGCAGCCCCTCCTGGAACTGGTTTGGGAAAAGATTTCCTTGGAGGAAAGTGGAAAAACCTGTTTATTTAACAGGCAAAGCATTCACCAGCACAAAAAATGAACAATATTAAACGATAAAACCTCTTGCTGCTCCGAAGAGATGCCACACTCAGAAAGTCCCTTTGTGGGCTGTTGCTGGGCTCCCTCACTTTCTGATCAGTCTCTCATCAGTCCCTCCAGTGCTGGCAATGCCACAGCCAGGCCCAGCCTGAGAGCTGCCAGTGTTCTTCTGGGTGCTCAGTCCAGGGCAGGTTCAGCCAGCTCCAAGGAAAAGAAAACCCAAAGTCCAGGGAACTTCCCTGCCTCAGCTAGCTAAAACTAACCAAAAGCAAAGGAAAGCTCTGTCCTGCTATCTGTCCATGCTGCAGACAGCACTGTCCAGGAGAAGGATGCGGGGAGCAAGTGCAGTTTCTGAAAACAAAATGTGTGCACCTTGTCTCCCCCCACCTTTGCTCTCAGAACCAGTCTTAAAAGGTGTAAAACTTATTTCTGGGCCAAACAGATGAATGGGGATACAATTCAGCATCAGAAAGTGACCCCAGGACATTATGTCATTTATACAGTATCTGCCTGAGCTTATGGCCCCTTCTGGTTTATTCATCTGGACATGGAACCACTTTGCTGTTCAGCAACACTGGTTTCTTCAGGCCTCTCCTAAGTTTCTAGGAGGCGAGATTTATTTGTAAACAAAGCTGTCTCTGAACACCCTTCTTCCCGCCTTTAAGAATTTTACTTGTTTCAAAACAATAAAAGGAAAACCTGGTCCGGGCACTGCTTCCAGTGAAGCCAAGAGTTGCTTCCTCCTCTCTGAGTTTCCTGGCTGTCCATAAAATCCTCATTCCAGGCAACCTGTCCCAGTATGTTTGCCACTCTGCACTGGGCATAAGTGAAGCTCTCCCATCACCATCTTGTTGCACAGTTGAAATATGTCAGTAACAGTATTTTTCTTCTCCTTGCCCAGAATATCAGTTTCATGGGATCACAGCTTATTAAACTGACCAGAGGGCTTGGCCAGTTACTTTTAAACCACTCTTTAACATATGATTCCACTTACTGCTTGGTACAGCTTACTGCACCTTTGATATATTCTTTGATTTTCATCTTCCGGGGGCTCTGATTGTTTTCTTTTCCACTAGGCATCCTGTATGTTTATTATTCCCATATTTCATGTTCATATTCCATATGTCAGTTCAAAGTGTGTAGGGCAGCAAGGCAGGCAAGCAGGTTCCCCATCTTACTGCTAACATGGATGCAGAAAAACATGTAAAAGTTCTTTTTAATCTCTGTAGAGCTATTTTTTTAATGCAGAACTGTTGGTTTTCTTTGCTGTTTCCTATTTGATTATTTCTAGCTTCCATCCTATCTTTTATATAAATCCTTTTGACTTCCCCAGAGAGCTTTTCTGCACCCATCAGCATTCTCCTTCTCTGTTTCAGCAACTTTGCACAAAGCTGGCCCTGTTCCTAGGAGGTGAATTATCCAGCACTGTAGGGTGAAATTGTCACTAAGGTTCCTGAACCGAGAGTGTAGTTACCTCTCCTGGGGAGAATTTCTCAGGAACACCATTTCCAGCTGGGGTCAGGCCCTTCCTTCCACCCAAGAGGGACTGCTGGCCTGGAAGTGGTGGCATTGTGCTGACAGCATCAGCCCCCAGGGAGCTGCTGTTGCTGCATCTGTTGAGCAGTGCAGGGTGTTCTTCATTCACACTTTGGAGTTTTTCATTTCCCAGTCGGATGGGCAATCTTTCTCAGTTCATCCTGTCAGTGCTGAACTCCTTCCTGGAGTTCAGATTGACCAAAGCAGCAAACTTTCCCCCCCTATTTCTAGCAGTTGATTTGCAGGCTGAAAGCATGTATCTGCTTGATTCCCTTTCCACAAAACAATGCTAATTTTTACGGCAACAGCGGGGCTGAAGAACCCCAGGCAGACCTCTTCACACACACTGATGGGTTTGGTGTGCTCTTGACTTTCACAGTGCCTTTGGTTATCTGCCTGTTGCACAGAAGGGCACCTCAGCAAGTGGCTCTCCTATGTTTTCTCTTATATTGTGGTGTTAAACAGCTTTTTTGGGAAACCCTTCAGATTGCATCAGCTGTGTGGCGCTGGGTATGGCTTCCTGATGTGACAGAACAGCGCTGGGGTGTGCTGAGTAGAGCTTACTGCCTGTATTGAGGGTCACTCTGCTGGAAGGAAACCACAGAAGAGGGGTTAGCTCCAGAGTCCCAAAGTCGTTGTCTGCAACAGGAGGTTTGCACTACCAGATGGAAAGCACCAATTTTCTATTTTCGGAAGAAGTAACTTTGGTCTCGATGAGAAATAATAAAATCCTGCAGAACATGGTTCATTAAAATTGAGTTCAGTCTGGGATTACTGGTGAGGTTTGCCACCTGTGTGCCCTCCTGCTTGCCTGAGTGGATTGTGGGTGGTACAGGTACCTCAGGAAACAGCTTACAGGGACACGTATTTTAATACACAGGGTTGAACATCTGCCTCTTGTAATCAGTCACTGTCCCATTCAAAAATCATTTCTGGCACTCAGTCAACCAAAAATACCCGAGCACAGCCTGGTGGTTGGGTCAGTAGGAGTTTGTGAGTTGAAAGAAACCAGTTGGATTCACATAAAATACAGTTCAGTGGTGAAGTCTCGCTGTTGTTGCTGCTACAGCCCTTTTAATGTTCCTCACTCTGATTTGGCATTAATGAGTTCTTACAAACGTGGTCTCTGTGTTTATACATCTTGTTTCTACCCATCTGTCTTAGACCACGCTGGAGTTTTGTGTTTCCTTTTTTTGCTAAGCGTGAAGCAGCTGGCCAGGGCAGGTACAGTCACATACAGCTGTATACATGTTTCTAAATTCATGTTTCTAAATTAATATCTGCTCGATGAACGTCTGGGAGGAATCCCTCTGTTCCCCTCATGTGTTTCAAGTCTTACAGTTTGTTTGGATGTACAAATCAGTCTGATTTCCCACTTCTGCTCTGCTGAATTTAAATTTTTTTATGCTTTCTTTAGGCATTTCAGAAAATTGTCTGCTCTCATAAACATTAACATTTGAAACTAAGTTATGAATGTAAAATTATTCAGAAATCATGAAAAGTATCAACCATTGGGTACCAAACTGGCTGCAATGAGACCCCATAACATGCCCTGTGAGTATTTCTTGGATTTTAGCTTTGGTTTTGACTGCTTTAATTGCACACTTGGAACTGGAAATACTTGATCTGTTTGAAATGAGTGTTAAAAATAGTTGCAGTTTTCAACATTGTAAAAATAGCTTTAAAATTTGAGCGGTTGCTTTTTTCTTTGTCTGGTAGTCACAAATCTTCCAACCTTTGAGAGTCAGATTTCAGGTGTTATTTTTGCAAGCTAATGCTGCTGTGCATTGTAATTAAGCAGACTTTGAAGAGATATTTACAAATAATGTTTAAAAAGCCACCGTAAAAAGCACTCAACAAACTTAAAATAGCTTTGTCTTCTCCCTGTTTGTTTTTTTCTCTTGTTGCTGTTGTTCACAGCCCTACAGGCAGCATTCCTCCGAGATGAGGAGACAGGCAGGGTTCATGCTTTATTTACCTTAATAGATTTTTGAAGCTAAGTCCTGTGCAGCTGTTTGAAAATTTATGGAATTCATTTCTAAAGCAAACCACTTGGATAACAGACATGGCTGTGATTCCAGTTGTGCCAGTGCCAGGAAAGCTTTTGGTTTTGTACTGTGAGCACTCTTTAATAACAGGTCTTGTATTTAGCCTTTTGGCTTCTGAAAGCAAATTACTCCCTTCTTGATATGCAGCTGATGGTGCTGCAGCCTCATGATTTAGCTTTCAGTTTGTGGCTGTCCCTGGCTGTTCATGTCTTTGCTGGCTCAGCCAGGCCTGGCAGAGGCACAGCACAGCTGAGGAGATGCTCTGATTGCAGCCCAGGGTCACCAACTGCACCTCTGCTGCCGTGCCCAGCACGAGCACGCTGTCGGTGTGACTGCCTCTCGTACACAGATGGCCTTTTAAAATGTGCTTAAACTCCTGATAGATTTCCAAATATTTCCAATTGACAGCCTCCTTACAAATTCCCATTTCAGGAGATGGGAGCCAACATCTCCATGATCATGTTTGGTCGTTCACACAACCATAACATTTGAATATGACGAGGAAAATTGGCTGTGCTAAAGCACAAGCTTTAATTGGAAGTAAATGCCAAAAAAGATGTTTTTGTAATGAATGCATGGGTATTTAAGTAGTTTCCCATCACTTTAATATCAAAAATGTGCTGGGATCTGCCAAGTGACTTGGTAATCTCGGCTAATATCAGGGAAGTTGCACACAGTCAATGGCTTTAAGCAGCACTGTTACTCTGCACACTTCTCAGGATCTGGGCATTTTAGCAGCAATTGCTTGCTGCCTTTTACAACCTTGGCAGCAAGTGTCAAAGTGACTGCAGTTTTTGTCTAGGGACAGCAGTGTCCTGTAATTCCGAGGGACACTTGAGGAGACCACTCATGGTAGCTGAATGAGGACCTTACAACATTTTTCTGGGCTCTGACTTGGCTTCAGTGAAAGCTTAGCTTGGTTAAATTGGCCAGCCTGTGGGGGCTGCCATGCAGAGTGGAATACAGCATTTACACAACTAAAGCTGAAGGGACCTCATTCCATGGGAATTTCGCTGGATTGTTGGCAGTACCTTGGATAGACATTGTGCCCCGGCACAGCAGTGTCTGAGGCACAAAGCAAAGCAGGGCTGTCAGAGCCACTTCCATCTGCACACTGTGGCTCTGAGTGGCTCAAAATGACACTGGGGATTTTTTTACAGAGCAGAGGTACTGAGAAGCCCTTCACAGTCCTGCAATACCGTCCATGCCTCATGGCAAGTCATGTGCAGCTCCCCCCATCAGTGTTTCCTTTTCCATTATACTGTAGGCATGACAAAGCAGGGAAATGTTGCCAGAATTACACTCCAGCTCTTTCATCTGTGTCTAGAAACTGGCTCACACTGGCCATGGGAGCGTTTTAGATAGTATTTCCATCTTGTCTTACTGTCTACTCATGATTCGTTTGAATACTGCCAGGTCTTATATATTTTGCTCCTGTAGGTTTTTTACTTTCTCTTGAGATTGTGCCTATTTCATCTCCCTTGCTTTTTAAGTGGAAAAACCTTCATTTTTCCAGAGAGCTTGAGGAAATTTCTTTCTCATATTTTTCTGTATTACTTTGTAATTTTCCTTCTTTGTGAAAGAAGGTTCTGCCTCAAGAGCTCCCAGAAGCTATGGCTGCCATTTCATTTCTGTGTTTTCTTTCCTGTTGTGGGAGGTTTTAAAGGTTTGGGGTTTTTTTAATTTGTTGTTAAGGGAGGGACAAAAATGACAGAAAACTGATCTTACTTGAGGGAGAGAGTGTTTTGCTCTGAGCATTCAAGGAAGTAAATTATTTTCTGTTCAAGAATCTCATCAGGTCTTAATTGACATTATAGGTAGCTACATGTCACACTAAGGAAGCCTAGTCATGTTCCTCTTTGAAAAAAAAAGGTGCAACCCCTGACATTATTAAGGTGCACTGCAGATTACTTTTCAGTGAAAAGAGCTGTATTTTCTCCAAAGCTGTATTTTCTCTAAAGGTGATATGATACATCTACCTTGTGTAGATGTATCATTTTACCATGTTGTAATTGATGAAAATTAGGCCTAGTACTTCTTTGTTCCTTAAAGTATGTCCACAGTCAGTCTTTTCAACCTGCAGCTTATACATAAGTCTAACGTGAGATTATCTAAGAGAAAATCTGGTGCCTAAATGCCCAAAATGTTGGAAAAGGCCTTAAATGTTGGGAAATGCCCAAAATGCATTTGGATTTCCACAAAGTTCAAATGAGGTCTCTTCGCCGAGTGCCTTTACAAGAACAGAAAAAGTCAAAGGATACAAAGAAAACATGACTTGAAGTCTGATAAAAGGTACAAAACAACAAAAAAGAAGGACTAAATAGGTAATTTTCACTGAGGATGGAGATCACTGGCTTGTCCCAGGGAGATCTCATCACCTACTCACAGTCTCAGGCACGTGTATCAGGAATGAGGTGTTTGCTCAAGTCATGGCATTGTTTTTGGTAATAAAAGTTAAAGTGGCTGTGAAGAGGTACAGTGGGATCTCGAAATAACAGGTGATTCAGGGATCAAATGATAAATGAAGTGTTGGAAATGGAAATTACTGTACGTTGTAGAAGCCACTCCTGATCTGTACATGTAACATGAAGTGGTAGTTGTTACTTCCAGGTAGTTTTGGATAATTGTGCGACTGCATCACTCCAGTGCTCAGAGTCCACATCTCAGATGCAGTTCTGGCACCTCTCCTCTCTCAGAAAGATAGATGAGGAGCCCAACGAGGCTTATTGCATTTTTGAAGCTGTTCCATACAAGGAATGACAAAGAAGGCAAGTCTTCATCTTAGAGGAGAGAAAACTGTAGTGGTATGAAATAGAGAGCCTGTAAAATAATAAGTAGGAAATAGTGAGAAGGGGAGGATTAGTACATGTTTTTCGTAGTGGGGATAATACTGGGAACTGGGTTGTAAAACAGAAGTAGTCTTTTTTCCCCAGGCCTATTATTAAATTGTGTTGCTCAAAAATGTTGTGGATACCAAAAATATAGCTGGATTAAATACATTCTTATAAAGGCAAGTTCATGAAAAGAAATCCTGTAAGAGGCTGCAAAATATGAAGATACCACATCTGGCTCAGGTTGCTTGAAGGGTTTGCTAAAGGAAGGATGAAATAGTCTTGCAGTGGTTGATATTCTTCTCCTAAACCATCACAGTCAGGAACTGTGCTAAGGTGAAGGATCTTTGGGCTGACCGATTCAGCAGAGTTATGTTGTCGATGATACACAACAGCAGTGGCTGGAAAAAACCAAATGCTGCTCCTGTACACAGATTAAAATCAGAATTATATTTGTGCTGTAGCCTTTTGCATAACTGGAGCAGCAGTGCTGTTCTGAGCTGCCTGACTCATTTGAGCCGTCTCTTTCTCTTGTGTAGGTGTCGGATTGTAGCACTGCCTTTCTCTAAAGCCCAGTGGCCTGTGAGCTCAGCCACCGTTCAGGCTCCCCTGGAGACCCTCTGTACAGAGCAATGGACTCCCTCCTGTCTTAATCTGGTGAGCTGTAGAAAGCTGCATGACCTGCAGCTGGCAGCCTGCACAATGGGGCTAAACAGCTCCTCTGCCTCGGCAGGAGCTGTGCTGCTCTAGCAGAGACCTTTCTGCCTGGAATGGAAATTAAAAAATTATTCTTCTCCGTGGAGCACCTTTCAGTTTTGTGGCAATACTGCAATGGGCTTGTTGCCATTGCCTGTTTTCTTTCCTTGGCCAAGCAGTCCAGCAGGTCGTGGTGCTCTGACGCTCAGGGCAGAGCTGCTGATTTCCCTGGGAGCAGTGAGGTGCGCAAAGGGATGTGTTTCCATGGCCCCTGCTGGTGAGCAGATGGGCTGCTGCTCCTCACACTAATTGGACTTCTTCAGTCAGCTGTGGCTGCATTCCCAAGTATTCATCTGTCAGCTTTAAGGCTGCAGCTCACAAAGAGATAGTTTACTGTGACCAGGTGCTGTAGGCAAGTGTGGCTATTGAGGTGTTCAGTGGATTTTCTGTTTGCACAGATCTTCCTGTCTGGACATCCAATAGCCTCAAAGAGTCCAGCTGGAGTCCAGAACTCCAGCTCATCCTGGTTCTCTTGCAGGTGTCCTACACAGATGGAGATGTCATGGAAGTGCTTTTGAAGCACCCTCCCTGTCTAAATACCATCATTTCTGTCTTCTCAATGCTGTGCTACTGCAGCTGGGCTCTCGCCAGCACAGCCAGCCAGAGGAGTCTTGGAAAAGCCAGGAGAGAGAATACTCTGTAATGAGGAGAGAACAAAGACCTAAGGTTGAAGCAAATGTTTCCTGTTTGTCTGGAAGTCTGCTATGTGCCCCTCCCACCCAAAGAGGAAACAAAGATTCCTATTTTGTAGCAGAACTTCTAAAGGACAAATGATTAATCTGTTGGCCATGTATTACTCCTTGTCCCACCGAACTATTCGATCTTGTTCTGTCTTGGAAGGACTGTGAAGAATGCTGTTACACTGTGTACAAAAATACCTTCACTCAAAAGAAAAAGAGCTTAATTGTTCGGCAAGGGGCCTAGTTCAGGAATTTTTCCAAATCTATTTTTAGCACAAAAAACTACCACCCAATCTGTTGGAACTTTTTGTTTGGGGTCAAGTATTTCTTCTTCAAGAGTTTGCAGGGGACAAAGCCTCTGACATGGAATGAAAGGGTAATATCAGAGTTGGATGTGGATGATCTTTCCCTGTGTTTCTTAAGGACAGAGAGCTAGCTGGCATGAGAGCATCACCAAAAAAAAAGCTGAGGCCTGAAATCTATCATCTTAATTAGCCAGAAAGATGTCCTCAATCCTTGTCTCCCCCATCCCAGCTGTCCTAGGCACTGTATATTTACTCTCTGCTGCTGTGGCTTTTGCACAGACACTGAAATGTGTGACGCAGGTGTGTGTTAATGGAGGTACAGGAGAGAGGCAATTTTCCTGCTCATGCAGAAGGGCCAATACAGTGCAGAGCTGCACTAGCAGCCTGTCCTGCTCTGGGATATAACTGCACGGAGAGGGCATCACACAACTGCAAAATGGAGACATGGAGATGCTGGGACTTGAGCTGCTGCCACCTTCACCCTGCGCCCTTCGCCCCTCACAGTTCTGAGGGTGCTGCATGTATATGCACACCTTCATCTTCTTGACTTGTGGAGGGAGTCTCTTTGGCAACCTGTTCACTCTTTACAGGTCAGGAAAAATGCTCTAGGAGTTGTTTTGCTATGCACGTTAAGTTGCAGTTCTACTGAATTCCAATAGAGAAATGCAATCATCAGCCTGTGTTTAAAATTCTGGTTCTACCTTGCATTAAGCATGGCTGTTATCCTTTCTTCCTGCTCCCACACACAGCAGGAGCTTTTCACAGTCC
Source organism: Fringilla coelebs (assembly GCF_963513975.1). Taxonomy (NCBI): domain Eukaryota; kingdom Metazoa; phylum Chordata; class Aves; order Passeriformes; family Fringillidae; genus Fringilla; species Fringilla coelebs. The sequence continues at coordinate 721,129 of NW_028167444.1, forward strand.
ATTTCCCTGCAGCATCCTGGAGAACGCTGACCTCCTGACCTCGTTTCCACTGTGCTCTTCTGTAATACCCTGCTCATTTCACTGGTAGATGGAAGGAGCAGCAAGCTACACACACAGCACACATCCTTTAGGGAAGAATTGTGCCGTATCTGTGCACTGTCCTGGCAACTTCAGCTGAGAACTGCACAATGACAGAACCATTTTAGCAATGGTTACTTCATACAGTCCCAAAAGGTGTTGCAGCCAGAAGAATCTGCTGAGGAATCCGAACAGGACAGCCCATGATGGGAATGACTCGGGACAGGCTCCTGCCTGGTGTCAGGTGCAGAGAAAGGTGTGCAAGCACAGCACTGTCAGCATTGCTGGAACAACTGCAGCAGGTCACTTGACAAGAAAAGCCTTTTTGTCACTTATCAGTCATTAATTCCTCTAATAGAAATGTGAGCTCACTCCTAATTACGAATAGATGAATGAAGTGTTTCACTGGAGTGGGCTCATGGACTTGCATCTTGCAGGAATACAATGACCCTGTCATGAAAATTTCTTTTTCTGGAGTGAGAAGAAAGTGGATACTCTGGGGAATGGTCAGATTTTGGTTCACACATGAGGATAGTGATGAACACAGTAATAGACACTGCCTTGTGGTTACAACAGGATCTGATTTTTCTGTGCTTGATGCTCGAAATGTGTTTAGAAAGATCTTTATCTTTCCCCAGTCTTGGGAAAAAGTAAATTAGTAAGTTTGCTACTCCTCTCTGCTTTTTTCCTTTTCCCCTCATTTCTATTTTGTAATCTTCACTGCTGTATGATTTGGTTTCCTGCCCAGACAGAAAAATTAGAGTTTCCGTCTATCCAGGAGATCTTTACTCTTTCAGAAGACAGGATTCTAAACCAGGGCGTTAGAACAACATTCATCACTGTTGTTTGCTCTATACACCCAGTCTAGATAGAATCAAAACTCTGTTGTTCCTCACCTGTCACCTAGGACCAGAGTAAAGTACAGTTCCTCCCCGCCAGTGCTCACAGTCTGATTGAAACTTTCTACAGACCAATGCTGTAAAATGCTGCTGCCACTGTGCATACACTTATCTGCAAAAGCTCCTGATTTAGGTTTTCCCCAGTGTACATGAGCTGGGAACTGCTGCCTGGATTTGTGGAAAACCTTGGGGAAATGCCATTCTGACTGAGCACTCTGTCCTGGTTAACTCCTGCAGTACTTAAAGCACAGCTATTGCAAGGTTATCTTTGGGTCTGGTTTATAGGAGAGGCCTATCCCTTTGGAACAGCTGCTGTATATGGATTATTTTGTTTCAAGGAAGCCAGGTGAGATGAATGGATAGAGCCAGATGAGTCACTTAGTTGAATTTTTAGTGTTGAATTTCTTCTTTACCTGAAAACGAACAAACTGTTCTTAATTATTGTTTCTTTATTAAGCACAGTGGCTCAGTGATGATGTACAGTGTTTCAAAACAGCTGTTGTGAAGGCTCTGATGTAAAACAGCACAAGAAGGGAGGATGGCAAACAAAGCTTCCAATAGCATGAAAATTATTGGAAAGATAAGGGGAAAGAAGTTGAGAAGGGTGCTGGGAAACACTGCTTTGCAGTATCATTGTTACCAACAATTTCTTTTCAGAGGAAAAACGTTGAGGAGCTAGAGGGATTGAACATCTGAAGACTTAAAGAAAAGTACTATCAGAAGAAAAAGAGCTGTGCAGTTCAGTTAATGGGGAAAAGTCAATTTCATTGGCATGGAATGAAAACTTGACAGTGGGTTACGCTGCGGGTTGATTTGCATCCTGTGTGCCTTACTGGGATTTCAGTGGGTGTAAATTAGACCAAATACTATGTCCTGATAGTACTGAGACAAGTTAGTCTTGTTTGAGATTTGAAGGCTTTTGTTGTCCTTGAGGAGAACAGCAACTGAAAAGGGGCTGCTGGCTTTGAGCAGGACTAGAGGTGATTTGAAGGTGCAGAGGGATGTTGAGTCAATAGGACAGAAATTGTGCAGCCCAAAAAGCTCCTTGTTGAGGACCTGTTGCAGTGGCTGGATGAAAGCAAACGAGGCATTCCTCAAGTCAGGAGTTCCTAGAGCCAGAAACAGCACAGATGGTTGCACTTTGCTGATGGGTACTTGGAGGGGTCAAGTACCTACTGCTAAACTAAAGACTTTTATTCTTTTTATGCAGGTGTGTGCTGAAGGCAGGCACAAGGGCTAACATGTTCACACCAAATCATCACCTGCTGTAGATGTAATTGAGATCAGCAGAATGTCACTGCTTCCACTGGAAATCATCAGCCTTTTCTCTGCATATTTTTGTCAAATAGTATGTAGTTAGACAACAGACTTGGCAAGATAAGTCAGGAAAACACACCAGGATATTAATGCCCTTGTAGGAATGATATGTATTTTGTCTCTCAGAGAGATTTAGGAGGAAAATGAAGCAAATGAAAAAATGAAGTTATTACTGTATTATTAAAAAACAGCAGGCTCCAAAAAACCTGGAGCTGGATTCCCACCAAAAATCAGAGATATTGTGGAGCTTGATCTGAAGCTCTGAAAATTATTATGCAAATGTTAGTGTGAATCTTGAGGCCAGTATTGGGTGACAGTTTAGTAAACAGGTGAAAAATAAAAATGAAAGTGCTGTGAGCATCTCAGTGAGGCAAAATAATAATATACATTTATCTAGCACTTAACATTTCCAACTTGTATGTCCATTCAATCATGCAGAAAGTTGCACTGATCTCAGATGCATGGAAAGAAAGGCTGTGCCATATTTCCAGAGCCTCTGTAGCTATTGAACAAGTTGGTGTTAGACTGGAGGGTTTGGACGAAGGAATCATAGGTAATTCTAAAAAAAGCAAGGGAATGCGTCCTTTCTATCTAGGTTTAATGAAAGTAACACATACTTAGATGTAAGCTGAGCAGCCCTTGGAAAACAGAGTAGTTGGTGTTTGAGATTGCAGTGGAGCTGACTGGAATGTTTTAAGAGAATGAACTGGCAAACAACAGATAATGTCTTTCGGAAGAAAATTACCTGTGCTATTGAAAATCCCTTTAAAGACATTTAAGGAGCTCCACAGGTGAAGAGCATCCAACCTCCTTAGATACCCAGTGTGTGTTTGGGTACCAGCCCCTTCCTGCCAGGGCCCCCTGTGCCAGCCCAGGGACAGGGCAAGACTTGGCCCCTCCTCAGCAGTCCTGAAGAGCAGTGGAAGCTGCTCAGAAAGGCCACTGGGCACAGCCTGTATCGTTCCTCATGAACTCAACTACAGACTTGGCTGGGGGGAGGAAAAGAAAAATCTGAACAAAATGTTGCTAATCTGTCCAAGTAGGGATGTGACTGATCTCCCTGGGGCTAATTCTGTGTATGAAGTTAAATATATGCCTAGAGGGTTTCCTGAATGCATCCAGAAAGTTCATCCACTCTCAAGCTGGAGAAATAAATGAGTGCAAAGTCACAGGAATTGACATCTCTTGGGTCTGAGTGATTTTCTGACATTGCTGGTTGACTTCACTGTGGGAGTAGGGCCCAAGTTCTCAGCAAAGGGACCGTGTTCAGGGGGCTGCACTCTGCCGGGAATTTGTACATTTGCAGTCTCAGACAAATTTATTTTTGTAGTTGCCATATGTGAGGGCTTTTCATAATCGCCATCTGTGAAACGAAAGGCAGTCCAGGCTAAAATGTGCGCAGTTGCAAATATTGGAAAATATGGCTATTATAAAAAGTTGTAAGAACTTTATGCAAATGTTCCATCTACAGTGGAAGGGCCAGATTCTAATATCACGCATGGTGCACAGTAACAGATTTTTCCTAGGTATGCCGGGATGGCCACACTGTGCCTGAGATTAGAATGTGTTTCAAAAATGGATTATTGGGATATGAAAGAGCCAATGATGAGGAAAATCAGATTTTACTGAGCTTTTTCTTTTTTTCTTCACTCTTACTATGTGAGAATTGACTTTCAGCATAGTTTCTGGTCTTTGTAATTCATTAGGAAAATTGGCAATAAACTAATGGCAAAATGTGAAAACTAGTTTTCCTCCTTAAGAAATTCACATCATCAAATTAGGACAGAGAAATGATCTCTTTACACCCAGTTGCTCAGAGCAACTGGCAAATTTTGACTACACGAAGCATTACCTGAAGCAAACCACAGTGTCTGCATTCCCTGGGGACTCCCCTGAGGTGCTGTCCGCAGGCACTGGTGGCATTGAAGTTCTGGTGGTGTGCAGGTTAATTCACTCTGCAAATCCTACTATCAGTTTATCTTCATTTGTTTAAATCCTTGCATTTGATATTTTATTCCCCCCCCCCCATATCCAGATACTGTCTTCTTTCTTGTCTCTTTGGGGAGGAGGTAAGTGAGATTTGGATGCAAGCCATAATTATTCTGGGAAAATCACCCTTCAGCTTTTATTTATATGCAAAATCTTGCCCTGCAGCAGCTTGACGGCTACAGGAGGCTAGGAAGGCAATACCAGCCTACCTCCAGGGTTTCTCTCCTTCCTAAATGATATCTTGCTGGTCCTTGTCTCATCCTCAATTCTCGGTGACCCAGGTTTAGGGAGAGAAGTTGGCATGGCTATTCTGTTCTCATCTCCAGAGAAACCCAGCGCTGGCCAGGTAAGAAGCTCCCCTTGGACAGGGAATATTGGATTTTCTAAGACAAAGGGAGCAGTGAAGCCAGCTCCTGGCTAGAGCTGAAGCAGCCCTGGCAGCACTCCACAGCTAGAAAGCCCCTTGAGACTTTTGAGTTCTTCAGTACTGAGTAGCAGCTGCAGCAGCAGCTTTCCATGGGTTTGGATTAAGGGAACTTTCTCGGAATGTTCTGAGTGCAGAGGGTGTCTGATGTTTGGAAGTGCAGAGTGTTCCTAATGATTCCCATGGAAATCACAGTATCAGTTGGTTCTGAAAATGAGGTCCCTGGTCTAAACAGCTGGGTTTGCAGGCAGGGACCAAACCCTCTGAGGTGTTTTGTGGGATCATTATTATACAGCAGTTTTGCTGTATCCAAGCTGAACAATTTTTTTCTTCAGTACACAGGATTCTTGAAAAGCAAGGGCTACCCGTGCAGACCAATTGCAATGGCAGATCCAGGGATTTAGCAAAGGCTAAAACCAAAACTGGTCTCTGCACATGCTTTCTAATCTAAACAAAATCTGAAAGTTTATCAGTTGTCCCTGAGAGCAACACCTCTGAGTTAGTGATGCTTCTCAGGCCACCTGAGAGATGATATAAATCTTTATAACTTGCAAGTGAAGCAATCAAATTTTAATGGAAAAATGTTTCTGTCTTTGGGAAAATGTGATAAATATGCCACTGTGAAGGGGCAGAGAACTTTTGCAGGAAATATTCATTAAGACTGACTATGAATATTCAGTATACACCTGAAAGCCCACATAGTTATTATATTTTAAATAAATACTTGCTTTTCAAATGTTGTTTTAACTAGTCATCTATCTTCAGATATTGTCAAAACATCACTCATCATACATCTGTCTACATGCTATCCAGATGCTGCTGAACTAGTTTCTTTTTTAGGTATATATATTAAAGTATTCCTTTTCACAGAAAGTTTTGAGTGTAAAAATTATATATTTGTCTGAGGTTGGAAAACTGCATGGTACTGTTGCTGATGCAGGATTGGAATGAGGGATACTTTTTGTATGATATTATGAACAGTAAGTGGACTTTGGTGGTGGACATGAGGATCCCCATATAGTCTTAGCTTTTTAAATGAATTCTCTCATTCTTATGTTCTCTGCTGCCTCATCATAAAAAAAAAAAAAATAAGAACGGGGGATTGGAAAATACTGTGTGGTTCATCATGATCCCCTCCTTCAGCAGGACAACATCATGCAGTTGCTTTTATGAACTTAATCTACACAACTGTAAATAAAAGTGAATTTCATGTTCCACCATCTCTCTTGAAAATGTGCCCCAGGAATGTAATGGGGCTAAAAACATCTCTGCTGGAGTAGCCCTAATATATGCATGATCCCTTCACACACACCTGTCCTTGGAGGAGTTGCTCTCTGCAGTGCTTTTCCCTCCCTCACGCTCACTCTAGAGCATTTATGGGCAGAAATATTTTCTTCTCTTAAGTCCTAGTCTTGCAAAACTGGTGGCAGACAGTAGCTAGAGATGAGCTCAGTGGGTCAGAGCAGGGTGGTGAAAATGCCCCAGTTGCAGGTTCAATCCCTCTGTGGGCCATCCACGTAAGAGTTGGACTTGATGATCCCTGTGAGTCCCTTCCAGCTCAGAGCACTCTGTGGGTTCTGGGGTGGGATGCCCTGCTGTCAGTGCCTTTCTCTTCCCCAGCTGTCTTCCACTGCACATTACTGCTTAAATGCAGTTACCTTACATGTGAGGATCAAAACTCTGCATATTCTTAATCATAGAATCATGGAATGGTTTGGGCTGGAAGGGACCTTAAAGACCTTGAGATCTTTGTCTACTGATGTTTGAACTGATGCCATGTCCACTGATGACTGACCTTATTTCTGCGGGCAAGTCACATAACTGTCTCTGGATCAAACTCACCTTTGCTGTAAATCCATGAAGCCTTGTGTGTTTCATTGCACCTGTGTCAGCTGTGGAATTTATCCAGATTCTTTCTCTGCAATATGTCAAGCTGGTGAATAGACTCAGAATTACCTCTCCAGTGTTATATACCTCTCCAAGGTATTTTGGACTTGAGAAATTAAAACCAGGCTGATAAAAATTATTCTTGGACTCCCAGACTACTGCTTTTAAGAATAATGCCAATACAATATTGAGGAAGTATATATCAATCTGTCCCTAAAATGAAAAAAATCTTGTTACCAGTAAGCACAAAGGTGTGTTCCACCATTATTTAAGAGAAACACAAGATTGGCTACATTTATACTTGTTCCCTTCCGCAGCTCTGTCAGGGATATAATTTAAAAAGCTTTCCTTGTATAGATGTTCCGTTGTGGGGTTTTGTTCTCTTTCTCTAAGCATGCATAGATTTTAGACTACTTCCCTTAAAAGAAAAAGTTACTCAAAGTGAAATATTCCTTTAGATCCAGTCACATCTATTCTAGTAAGAAAATTTGTACTTAATAGCTGTTGTTATTGTCAGTTTTTTCAATACAATGAAAACCTTTTTTACTTTCTTCAGTACTTTTGTTGCTTGAAAATGATATTGTTCTAAATTATTGTTCTGTCAGCTGGGGGAAGGGTTGTCAGTAAAAGAGAGGCATTATACTGGTGTTGCACATGCAAGGTCATCTGTACCTCTCTGTGTTTGAACCAATGCTGCTGTGGTTGGTAAGAGGGGGAGGTACAAGGCTCTTTGAGGCAAGGGAAATTTATTGCATTGCTTTTCCAAAAATTACTGCCTATGGAAGTGGAGCTTGGGGTATGGTGGAACCAGAAGCTTGCTTTATTCTTTGATGATAGTAAAAAGTTCTTTAAAAAGCCACATCCAAGCATGAAAAAATGCCCTGTGATGAGTGTAGTACTTCAGGTCTTGGTTGCTGTAACTGGTAGTGGGAGCACAGTGATAGGACTCCTCTAAAACATCCCCCCGGGACAGACACATAAATCCCGTGGCATGGGAAAGTGGAAAACTGGAGAAAGTTTCAGACTGCATTTATTTTAATTTTTTCTTCCGTGGAGTTCATATGAGCAAGTGGAAGGAGTGAGTGCCCCGGCATCCCCTTCCAGATATTCCATATTTCCATATCCAAATATTCCATATTTCTGACTCCCAAAGGCCTCCCTGGAATGTGAGGGAGCAATGCAGCAGGAGTTGCTAAAAGCCCTGGTTAGAGCTGTAATTAATGGATAGGGACATGTGAGGAACCCTGTCCTCGCAGGGATTTCAGATACAGCATTTCAGCGACAGTTCCTGTCAGCGTTAGGGCCCCCATTACCCCCCTTGAATATCGCCTAGAACCACAGCAATTTTTTAGCAGTAAAGTGCTTTTTCTGCAGCTGCGTGGGGCTGCAAGGGAATTGGCTGCTCAGATTCACCTCTGCCTGCTGCAGCTGCTTCTGCTGGTGCAGGAAATGAGGGATTGCCTAGCAGAGCTGTGAGCTGGAGAAGGGCTTTTGAAAGCAGCCTTCCAGGGAGGATAAGATTTGTAAAGGAAGCAGAGCCTGTGTGGAAGATCAGGGATAGAAATTCTGGGTGGTTTGACATTATTTAGGGAAGGCAGCTGGTTCTCAACAGCTCCCAGGCCCTTGAAGAAAGTTTGAAGGGAAGGAAGGCGCTTCAGGATCTGGTAGCAGGAGGGCTGCGTGCCTTGAGATGTGAGCAATACCTTGCAAGAGGCGCAGCTCCTGGAAAAATGCAATACCTGGATTTGAGTGTAATTCTCAGAGGAGGAGCAAATTGTAATTTTTAATTGGATGGTAGACAGTTCACTGGAAAATTAAGGTAGGAAGTAAATAACAGCCTGAAGGAATAAAAAAAAAAAAAAAAAAGAGAGACTGTATTCTGCATAAATCTTGGCTTAAGGGAGTTCACTGTAGGAAGAGAACACTGAAATGGTGTTTAGTGTTAGCAAAATGTATCATCAATACTTTCATGTCTTGTTTTTCCTCTTCTCAACATCCCTGGGATCAGTGCTTTGCTGGCCATGTAACAGAATAATCTTTACAAGCTGGGGATGGGGGAGTTTTGTTTTCTTACCATAAATGGAGGTTTTTGATGAAAAATAAGTGTTTTATGGAGGCATCCTGCTGCCACTGAACATAGGTAGCCTTGATGAACATTTGAAAATACCAGAGAACTGGTAAGTTAAATATTGCACTGCTAGGGCCTTCTCACTGTTACAGTTTAAACTAAAAACTTAAGACCAAAGCTAGAAGTTCCACAGCCTAATGCTGCTAAAATTTATGTTCTTCACTCTGAACTGAAGCTCTGCTGCTTCAGTAACTAAAAAGAGGTCTTTCTTAGACTAAAAATACTGTGTTGAACATCAGGAAGTCAAGTTATATCAGCTTAATATTAAATTAATGGTCATTCATATACATCATTACCTCATACCATAACCTGTGCAGCTGTTCATGACATCTGCATCCAATCTATAGTTCATGACATGTCTTGACAGATACTTTACCAGAACCCCCGCCATGACTAATCTTGTAGTCATCAATTCTGCCTTTTTTACATTTGCTTGTTAATAAATGTAAATCTTCCTCGATATATGTATTCCAGCAGTGTGCCTGTATGTTCTAACAGTTACCCACATTTAATGCTCCTTTGGGATCTTTGGGCATGTAAGGAGCAATGAAAATGCACTTGGCACTTGTACATGTCATGGTAAAGTTTAATCTTTTATGATGGAAAGAGGCTGAGCCTATAAAATAAAAATAGTGCAGAAATTGTTCCTTGTTCTGGAAAACTGTCCAGATTCTATAGGCTGGAAATAATATTTACTGCTCTAGAGAGGACTGTCTTCAGCCAGATCACTGTGGGACTGAGGTTCTTCCAAAACAAGAAGATGACCACAGTCCTAGAATCAGCAGCAACCCTCCTTGGCTTCCCATGTGATGTAGATTTTCCCAACTCACATGTGCACACATTACTGTAAAATTAAAATGTCATCCTTCTGGTAGAATATTGAGTGCAGTTCCCCAGTAATGGAATTAACTCTTGGCTAAGAACTAGAGAGAAACCGATCAGTGAAGATGTGCAAAATTTTCCGAAAAGCATTAGACATGGTTTGAGTCTGCACAGTTGGTTCCACACTGGAAACAGTCTCTTGGATTGCTTAAATGAAGATTAGATCTATTCAGGTATGACATGTGAATATAACTGCTTTTTCTTAGGGTGCCAAATCCAGCAGGTTGAAAATTATACTACTGTTTGGCTGGAGATTGATGACTCTAAAAGGTAGACTTAGGGCTTGCTTGGAATTCTTGCTTACTGATGGTGAATCATGGCTGAAAACAGCCTCCTGTTTTTATCTCTCCAAGAGCCCTAGGAAAAAAAGAAAGCAGCATTCATGTGAAGAAATTGTTTTCCCCCACATCATGTATTAACTTCAGCAGGTAGAAATGAGTTCAGAGTTCATGAGTATCTAAAGCTCCCCACTTTTCAACACTTTTTGTTTCTCTTTGCTTTTGACTCCGTTTAGAGTAGAAGAGTGGAATGGAAATGTCATTTTAAGGGATTATACTTCCTTGTTGTCCCTGATCTGTCTTAATTGTGTAGGAATTCAGACAGATTTTCTTTGTGTTCTTTGAATGAGATCAGCAGTAATATAACTGATAAAAAAATGGCATTGGCTCTGGCTCTGGAATAAGGACAATTCTTATGAGAAAAAATAGTAATTTATTCAAGGGTGAGCTAGTACCAGCTGCAGTGATGCATTTTTCTACACAGATGAACTGTGAAGGTTTGTTAAGCAAAGAATATTGAGTGTGCAGAAAACTGTAAAAGTTACCAAATCCAGCATGGATGAGCGGGAGCTGAAAGGGACTTGGAAAAGCGATGCCATCATAAAAGTGAGAGCTTTTCAAAACAAATGTTTGTCACCAGTTTAAAATTCTTACTGCATTTCTTAATCTCCAAGTATTTTTTTGTATCCTCTTCCCTAGTGTGCTGTTGGTGCAAGGTTGGCACCTTTCAGGCTGTCACGAGCTGTCCTTGTGAACGGGTTTTGTGATGGTTCGTGGGGGATCTCAGGGTGCAAAAAACCGACACGGTACAGGGGGTTTGCAGTGGTAATCAACACAAATGCACTTTTATTGAAATAACCACAACAGAAATGCATTGGGGAAGGATTGGGGGAAAAGGGGAAAATAAGGAAAAGAGGGAGGAAGAAGAAAAGGGTATATAGCTACCAAATGTGGAACTGCAAAGTCCTTTGGTGCCCAGCCGATGGAGTTCACCAGGTCACGTCTGGGGACATCTCAGGGATGCAGTTCATCTGGACCATAATTATGCTCTTCTTTGATGGGGGAAGGGGGATGAATTTTGAAACCAAGTCAAAGGTAGTGTATTGTATCTTTGGGGGAGAGAATGGTGTTTGGAAAAGGGTACACACAGTCCATGTTCTCAGCGGTGGGTGAGAGCCATTGTCTTCTTGGTCCACTGCTCACACCTGCAGCATCTGTCTGCTTTGGTCGGCTCGCCTCCCCCCGCACACCTCCCTGGGTTGGGGGTCCCAGTCCCAGTCCTTGGAAATTGTGTGAGGGATTTCACATAGGGATTTCATGTCTGGCTTTTTCTCTGGCAAAGAGGCTTCTTACATCTCAGTTTGTCTGTCACAGTGGTTGCAAATGAGCGAGAGGGGTCTCCTGTGGGGGACCACCCCCAAAACACAGGAGAAGTCCAGCCAGGCCGAGGGGTGGGGAAAAATCCCAGAGCTATTGTTGCAAAATTGTCAGAATGTCCTTTTTCTTCTCATTAGTGTAGCATAAAGTAAACACACCTGTGAAAACAATAGCTTAGCAATTCTCTCAGGTCTCGGGGCCTTCAGTGTGTAACTCTTCTCCTAGAGAGCCAGAGATTTTAGACAGGGGGATCTTTTCTTCAGTGATCCCCCAGTGACGACCCCGAGGCAGATGAGGGAAATTTCAGAAAGACTCTCACACAGGTGTAGCATCAGCCTGAGCCTGCCAGAGGGAGCTGGACACCTTTATAGTGTTGAGATGGGGGCATTGCCCTGGGAGCTGCCAACAACAACTGCTGGGAATGAGGACAGTGGATATGGAGAGCCCCAAATAAAGACCTCTTGTAGCCTTCAGGGGGTGTGAATTGCCAGCATAGGCCATTGCTCTCCAGGCCTGTTTTGTACATTGATTACAAAGAGTTGTTTTAAATCTCTTCTGGTAGCCATGGTAAATCACCGCTTTAATTACTGTCTAGGCAGCTGGCTTGTTGAATTCTGTTGAATGGCATTAGCTTATTCACTTAATTCTGAATTGCAAAAAGGCCACATTTAAATTTACCATCTCTCAGGTTCAGTTGATCTGAGAAATAAAATATCTGAGAGGATGTAAGAAAATCTGGCTGATGTTTTACTGGAAGGGTGTCAGAGAGACAGTAATGAAATAATTTAGGTTATGTATGGACATGCATAGTCAACCCCTTTTCCCCTCCTTTTCACAGGGAGGCAAAAAAAGAAGGAGCAGAGCAGTGCTCCTACTCTGAAATATTCATGAATTATGAGGATCGCTTTATTTTTCTTTCTTTGTGGGTTCACAGGCTCACCTCATGCACAGTTCTTTGTCTGGGCTCTTAAGCCAGTTTCATGGTCACATTCCATCTGGGACAGTAATTAACTAATAGTGATTATATCCCTGGGGCCTCTGGTATCATCCTCTGCTTTTATGGGAAGGTCTCTGCCATCATCTCATGACTGTCAGTAACTTTGGGAACAGTTTAGGATATCTTATGAGTGACTTGGGGATACTTCATCAGAGCTTGATGTTAAAATGTAGAGCATGACTGGAGACCAGTCACACAGCCCTTTCCTGCACAGCTATGGGCAGGTACTAATCCTACCATCTAGAGGCTATTTTGCTTGTAACTCTGGCTCTCCTCTGAAGTAAGGCCTTCTCTTGCCTCCAAAGCAGCCAGAACAATAAATCTGGAACTAATGGTTTAAACCTTGGATCAAATCGTGCAGAAGTCCCTTGCAATTGGTCTTGGTAATTCTCTTTCCTGGAGAGGATCTACCCCATGCCCACAATGTGTGCATGGATATCCATTGTTGCCGCAGGTTGTGGGAAGGTTTGCTCTTCTGCACAGTAAATGGATGGTCTGAAACTTCCTCACAAGAGCTGTTTCACTCATTTCCTCTTCTCTGTTATTTTCATTCCAAAAAATTTATTAAATTCAGGCTCATATTCAAAACCTTGGATACAACAAAACGAAAAAACTGAGCAACTCACGAAACCTGCAGTTGAATGCCATGTTTATGCAAAATAACAGAATTTTAGGGGAGTTGGCACTAACTGCCTACAGTGCATTAGATAGAGTCCCAATAAAGGGAATCTTTCCTGAATTCAGGAAAATTCAGGAAAGCGCCTCCCGGAATTTCCCTAGAATTCAGCAAGTGCTTTGCAGCTTGAAATTGGAAGGAAAGCCTCAGATTTAGCAGCCAGAGCTTCAGGAGGAGCAGCAGCGAGCACAGCATCGGTTTTGCAGCAGCTCCTTCCATGTGCATGTTTTTGGGAGTTGAAAGGCTTGCAGAGTGTTAAAGTAGCTTTTTCTCTCCGCTGGAAAGCTGCACGCTCAGTGCCAGTCTTCTGCAGCTTCTTTCTTCACGTTTCAGCAGCTAGCACGCTCTCCGTGTGCTGGAGAAGCGGCAGAGGCTTCCTTGCCGGAGAAGCGGCACCTTCGCCGGCAGAGAGCATCCTGCCGGCCGCGGTGCGCTCCGGAGCGGGGGCTTGTGCCGAAAGAGGCCGGCAACAGGCGCTTACCTTCGGACAGCTCCGGATCGCCGTCTAATGCGTCTCTTGTCGCCTACACGGCAGGGAAAAGCTTTTCCACTCTGTCTAGGAAGGAGAAAGTGTGCCAGCACAGCAAATGCCTCCCGGACTTTCCCTGCAATTCAGCAAGTGCTTTGCAGCTTGAAATTGGAAGGAAAGCCTCAGATTTAGCAGCCAGAGCTTCAGGAGGAGCAGCAGCGAGCACAGCATCGGTTTTGCAGCAGCTCCTTCCATGTGCATGCTTTTGGGAGTGGAAAGGCTTGCAGAGTGTTAAAGTAGCTTTTTCTCTCCGCTGGAAAGCTGCACGCTCAGTGCCAGTGTTCTGCAGCTTCTTTCTTCACGTTTCAGCAGCTAGCACGCTCTCCGTGTGCTGGAGAAGCGGCAGAGGCTTCCTTGCCGGAGAAGCGGCACCTTCGCCGGCAGAGAGCATCCTGCCGGCCGCGGTGCGCTCCGGAGCGGGGGCTTGTGCCGTAAGAGGCCGGCAACAGGCGCTTACCTTCGGACAGCTCCGGATCGCCGTCTAATGCGTCTCTTGTCGCCTACACGGCAGGGAAAAGCTTTTCCACTCTGTCTAGGAAGGAGAAAGTGTGCCAGCACAGCAAATGCCTCCCGGACTTTCCCTGCAATTCAGCAAGTGCTTTGCAGCTTGAAATTGGAAGGAAAGCCTCAGATTTAGCAGCCAGAGCTTCAGGAGGAGCAGCAGCGAGCACAGCATCGGTTTTGCAGCAGCTCCTTCCATGTGCATGTTTTTGGGAGTTGAAAGGCTTGCAGAGTGTTCAAGTAGGTTTTTCTCTCCGCTGGAAAGCTGCACGCTCAGTGCCAGTCTTCTGCAGCTTCTTTCTTCACGTTTCAGCAGCTAGCACGCTCTCCGTGTGCTGGAGAAGCGGCAGAGGCTTCCTTGCCGGAGAAGCGGCACCTTCGCCGGCAGAGAGCATCCTGCCGGCCGCGGTGCGCTCCGGAGCGGGGGCTTGTGCCGAAAGAGGCCGGCAACAGGCGCTTACCTTCGGACAGCTCCGGATCGCCGTCTAATGCGTCTCTTGTCGCCTACGCGGCAGGGAAAAGCTTTTCCACTCTGTCTAGGAAGGAGAAAGTGTGCCAGCACAGCAAATGCCTCCCGGACTTTCCCTGGAATTCAGCAAGTGCTTTGCAGCTTGAAATTGGAAGGAAAGCCTCAGATTTAGCAGCCAGAGCTTCAGGAGGAGCAGCAGCGAGCACAGCATCGGTTTTGCAGCAGCTCCTTCCATGTGCATGTTTTTGGGAGTGGAAAGGCTTGCAGAGTGTTAAAGTAGCTTTTTCTCTCCGCTGGAAAGCTGCACGCTCAGTGCCAGTCTTCTGCAGCTTCTTTCTTCACGTTTCAGCAGCTAGCACGCTCTCCGTGTGCTGGAGAAGCGGCAGAGGCTTCCTTGCCGGAGAAGCGGCACCTTCGCCGGCAGAGAGCATCCTGCCGGCCGCGGTGCGCTCCGGAGCGGGGGCTTGTGCCGTAAGAGGCCGGCAACAGGCGCTTACCTTCGGACAGCTCCGGATCGCCGTCTAATGCGTCTCTTGTCGCCTACACGGCAGGGAAAAGCTTTTCCACTCTGTCTAGGAAGGAGAAAGTGTGCCAGCACAGCAAATTCCTCCCGGACTTTCCCTGCAATTCAGCAAGTGCTTTGCAGCTTGAAATTGGAAGGAAAGCCTCAGATTTAGCAGCCAGAGCTTCAGGAGGAGCAGCAGCGAGCACAGCATCGGTTTTGCAGCAGCTCCTTCCATGTGCATGTTTTTGGGAGTGGAAAGGCTTGCAGAGTGTTAAAGTAGCTTTTTCTCTCCACTGGAAAGCTGCACGCTCAGTGCCAGTCTTCTGCAGCTTCTTTCTTCACGTTTCAGCAGCTAGCACGCTCTCCGTGTGCTGGAGAAGCGGCAGAGGCTTCCTTGCCGGAGAAGCGGCACCTTCGCCGGCAGAGAGCATCCTGCCGGCCGCGGTGCGCTCCGGAGCGGGGGCTTGTGCCGAAAGAGGCCGGCAACAGGCGCTTACCTTCGGACAGCTCCGGATCGCCGTCTAATGCGTCTCTTGTCGCCTACACGGCAGGGAAAAGCTTTTCCACTCTGTCTAGGAAGGAGAAAGTGTGCCAGCACAGCAAATGCCTCCCGGACTTTCCCTGCAATTCAGCAAGTGCTTTGCAGCTTGAAATTGGAAGGAAAGCCTCAGATTTAGCAGCCAGAGCTTCAGGAGGAGCAGCAGCGAGCACAGCATCGGTTTTGCAGCAGCTCCTTCCATGTGCATGCTTTTGGGAGTGGAAAGGCTTGCAGAGTGTTAAAGTAGCTTTTTCTCTCCGCTGGAAAGCTGCACGCTCAGTGCCAGTCTTCTGCAGCTTCTTTCTTCACGTTTCAGCAGCTAGCACGCTCTCCGTGTGCTGGAGAAGCGGCAGAGGCTTCCTTGCCGGAGAAGCGGCACCTTCGCCGGCAGAGAGCATCCTGCCGGCCGCGGTGCGCTCCGGAGCGGGGGCTTGTGCCGAAAGAGGCCGGCAACAGGCGCTTACCTTCGGACAGCTCCGGATCGCCGTCTAATGCGTCTCTTGTCGCCTACACGGCAGGGAAAAGCTTTTCCACTCTGTCTAGGAAGGAGAAAGTGTGCAAGCACAGCAAATGCCTCCCGGACTTTCCCTGCAATTCAGCAAGTGCTTTGCAGCTTGAAATTGGAAGGAAAGCCTCAGATTTAGCAGCCAGAGCTTCAGGAGGAGCAGCAGCGAGCACAGCATCGGTTTTGCAGCAGCTCCTTCCATGTGCATGTTTTTGGGAGTTGAAAGGCTTGCAGAGTGTTAAAGTAGCTTTTTCTCTCCGCTGGAAAGCTGCACGCTCAGTGCCAGTCTTCTGCAGCTTCTTTCTTCACGTTTCAGCAGCTAGCTCGCTCTCCGTGTGCTGGAGAAGCGGCAGAGGCTTCCTTGCCGGAGAAGCGGCACCTTCGCCGGCAGAGAGCATCCTGCCGGCCGCGGTGCGCTCCGGAGCGGGGGCTTGTGCCGAAAGAGGCCGGCAACAGGCGCTTACCTTCGGACAGCTCCGGATCGCCGTCTAATGCGTCTCTTGTCGCCTACACGGCAGGGAAAAGCTTTTCCACTCTGTCTAGGAAGGAGAAAGTGTGCCAGCACAGCAAATGCCTCCCGGACTTTCCCTGCAATTCAGCAAGTGCTTTGCAGCTTGAAATTGGAAGGAAAGCCTCAGATTTAGCAGCCAGAGCTTCAGGAGGAGCAGCAGCGAGCACAGCATCGCTTTTGCAGCAGCTCCTTCCATGTGCATGCTTTTGGGAGTGGAAAGGCTTGCAGAGTGTTAAAGTAGCTTTTTCTCTCCGCTGGAAAGCTGCACGCTCAGTGCCAGTGTTCTGCAGCTTCTTTCTTCACGTTTCAGCAGCTAGCACGCTCTCCGTGTGCTGGAGAAGCGGCAGAGGCTTCCTTGCCGGAGAAGCGGCACCTTCGCCGGCAGAGAGCATCCTGCCGGCCGCGGTGCGCTCCGGAGCGGGGGCTTGTGCCGAAAGAGGCCGGCAACAGGCGCTTACCTTCGGACAGCTCCGGATCGCCGTCTAATGCGTCTCTTGTCGCCTACACGGCAGGGAAAAGCTTTTCCACTCTGTCTAGGAAGGAGAAAGTGTGCCAGCACAGCAAATGCCTCCCGGACTTTCCCTGGAATTCAGCAAGTGCTTTGCAGCTTGAAATTGGAAGGAAAGCCTCAGATTTAGCAGCCAGAGCTTCAGGAGGAGCAGCAGCGAGCACAGCATCGGTTTTGCAGCAGCTCCTTCCATGTGCATGTTTTTGGGAGTTGAAAGGCTTGCAGAGTGTTCAAGTAGCTTTTTCTCTCCGCTGGAAAGCTGCACGCTCAGTGCCAGTCTTCTGCAGCTTCTTTCTTCACGTTTCAGCAGCTAGCACGCTCTCCGTGTGCTGGAGAAGCGGCAGAGGCTTCCTTGCCGGAGAAGCGGCACCTTCGCCGGCAGAGAGCATCCTGCCGGCCGCGGTGCGCTCCGGAGCGGGGGCTTGTGCCGAAAGAGGCCGGCAACAGGCGCTTACCTTCGGACAGCTCCGGATCGCCGTCTAATGCGTCTCTTGTCGCCTACGCGGCAGGGAAAAGCTTTTCCACTCTGTCTAGGAAGGAGAAAGTGTGCCAGCACAGCAAATGCCTCCCGGACTTTCCCTGGAATTCAGCAAGTGCTTTGCAGCTTGAAATTGGAAGGAAAGCCTCAGATTTAGCAGCCAGAGCTTCAGGAGGAGCAGCAGCGAGCACAGCATCGGTTTTGCAGCAGCTCCTTCCATGTGCATGTTTTTGGGAGTGGAAAGGCTTGCAGAGTGTTAAAGTAGCTTTTTCTCTCCGCTGGAAAGCTGCACGCTCAGTGCCAGTCTTCTGCAGCTTCTTTCTTCACGTTTCAGCAGCTAGCACGCTCTCCGTGTGCTGGAGAAGCGGCAGAGGCTTCCTTGCCGGAGAAGCGGCACCTTCGCCGGCAGAGAGCATCCTGCCGGCCGCGGTGCGCTCCGGAGCGGGGGCTTGTGCCGAAAGAGGCCGGCAACAGGCGCTTACCTTCGGACAGCTCCGGATCGCCGTCTAATGCGTCTCTTGTCGCCTACACGGCAGGGAAAAGCTTTTCCACTCTGTCTAGGAAGGAGAAAGTGTGCCAGCACAGCAAATTCCTCCCGGACTTTCCCTGCAATTCAGCAAGTGCTTTGCAGCTTGAAATTGGAAGGAAAGCCTCAGATTTAGCAGCCAGAGCTTCAGGAGGAGCAGCAGCGAGCACAGCATCGGTTTTGCAGCAGCTCCTTCCATGTGCATGTTTTTGGGAGTGGAAAGGCTTGCAGAGTGTTAAAGTAGCTTTTTCTCTCCACTGGAAAGCTGCACGCTCAGTGCCAGTCTTCTGCAGCTTCTTTCTTCACGTTTCAGCAGCTAGCACGCTCTCCGTGTGCTGGAGAAGCGGCAGAGGCTTCCTTGCCGGAGAAGCGGCACCTTCGCCGGCAGAGAGCATCCTGCCGGCCGCGGTGCGCTCCGGAGCGGGGGCTTGTGCCGAAAGAGGCCGGCAACAGGCGCTTACCTTCGGACAGCTCCGGATCGCCGTCTAATGCGTCTCTTGTCGCCTACACGGCAGGGAAAAGCTTTTCCACTCTGTCTAGGAAGGAGAAAGTGTGCCAGCACAGCAAATGCCTCCCGGACTTTCCCTGGAATTCAGCAAGTGCTTTGCAGCTTGAAATTGGAAGGAAAGCCTCAGATTTAGCAGCCAGAGCTTCAGGAGGAGCAGCAGCGAGCACAGCATCGGTTTTGCAGCAGCTCCTTCCATGTGCATGCTTTTGGGAGTGGAAAGGCTTGCAGAGTGTTCAAGTAGCTTTTTCTCTCCGCTGGAAAGCTGCACGCTCAGTGCCAGTCTTCTGCAGCTTCTTTCTTCACGTTTCAGCAGCTAGCACGCTCTCCGTGTGCTGGAGAAGCGGCAGAGGCTTCCTTGCCGGAGAAGCGGCACCTTCGCCGGCAGAGAGCATCCTGCCGGCCGCGGTGCGCTCCGGAGCGGGGGCTTGTGCCGAAAGAGGCCGGCAACAGGCGCTTACCTTCGGACAGCTCCGGATCGCCGTCTAATGCGTCTCTTGTCGCCTACACGGCAGGGAAAAGCTTTTCCACTCTGTCTAGGAAGGAGAAAGTGTGCCAACACAGCAAATGCCTCCCGGACTTTCCCTGCAATTCAGCAAGTGCTTTGCAGCTTGAAATTGGAAGGAAAGCCTCAGATTTAGCAGCCAGAGCTTCAGGAGGAGCAGCAGCGAGCACAGCATCGGTTTTGCAGCAGCTCCTTCCATGTGCATGTTTTTGGGAGTTGAAAGGCTTGCAGAGTGTTAAAGTAGCTTTTTCTCTCCGCTGGAAAGCTGCACGCTCAGTGCCAGTGTTCTGCAGCTTCTTTCTTCACGTTTCAGCAGCTAGCTCGCTCTCCGTGTGCTGGAGAAGCGGCAGAGGCTTCCTTGCCGGAGAAGCGGCACCTTCGCCGGCAGAGAGCATCCTGCCGGCCGCGGTGCGCTCCGGAGCGGGGGCTTGTGCCGAAAGAGGCCGGCAACAGGCGCTTACATTCGGACAGCTCCGGATCGCCGTCTAATGCGTCTCTTGTCGCCTACACGGCAGGGAAAAGCTTTTCCACTCTGTCTAGGAAGGAGAAAGTGTGCCAGCACAGCAAATGCCTCCCGGACTTTCCCTGCAATTCAGCAAGTGCTTTGCAGCTTGAAATTGGAAGGAAAGCCTCAGATTTAGCAGCCAGAGCTTCAGGAGGAGCAGCAGCGAGCACAGCATCGGTTTTGCGGCAGCTCCTTCCATGTGCATGCTTTTGGGAGTGGAAAGGCTTGCAGAGTGTTAAAGTAGCTTTTTCTCTCCGCTGGAAAGCTGCACGCTCAGTGCCAGTCTTCTGCAGCTTCTTTCTTCACGTTTCAGCAGCTAGCACGCTCTCCGTGTGCTGGAGAAGCGGCAGAGGCTTCCTTGCCGGAGAAGCAGCACCTTCGCCGGCAGAGAGCATCCTGCCGGCCGCGGTGCGCTCCGGAGCGGGGGCTTGTGCCGAAAGAGGCCGGCAACAGGCGCTTACCTTCGGACAGCTCCGGATCGCCGTCTAATGCGTCTCTTGTCGCCTACACGGCAGGGAAAAGCTTTTCCACTCTGTCTAGGAAGGAGAAAGTGTGCCAGCACAGCAAATGCCTCCCGGACTTTCCCTGCAATTCAGCAAGTGCTTTGCAGCTTGAAATTGGAAGGAAAGCCTCAGATTTAGCAGCCAGAGCTTCAGGAGGAGCAGCAGCGAGCACAGCATCGGTTTTGCAGCAGCTCCTTCCATGTGCATGTTTTTGGGAGTTGAAAGGCTTGCAGAGTGTTAAAGTAGCTTTTTCTCTCCGCTGGAAAGCTGCACGCTCAGTGCCAGTCTTCTGCAGCTTCTTTCTTCACGTTTCAGCAGCTAGCTCGCTCTCCGTGTGCTGGAGAAGCGGCAGAGGCTTCCTTGCCGGAGAAGCGGCACCTTCGCCGGCAGAGAGCATCCTGCCGGCCGCGGTGCGCTCCGGAGCGGGGGCTTGTGCCGAAAGAGGCCGGCAACAGGCGCTTACCTTCGGACAGCTCCGGATCGCCGTCTAATGCGTCTCTTGTCGCCTACACGGCAGGGAAAAGCTTTTCCACTCTGTCTAGGAAGGAGAAAGTGTGCCAGCACAGCAAATGCCTCCCGGACTTTCCCTGGAATTCAGCAAGTGCTTTGCAGCTTGAAATTGGAAGGAAAGCCTCAGATTTAGCAGCCAGAGCTTCAGGAGGAGCAGCAGCGAGCACAGCATCGCTTTTGCAGCAGCTCCTTCCATGTGCATGCTTTTGGGAGTGGAAAGGCTTGCAGAGTGTTAAAGTAGCTTTTTCTCTCCGCTGGAAAGCTGCACGCTCAGTGCCAGTGTTCTGCAGCTTCTTTCTTCACGTTTCAGCAGCTAGCACGCTCTCCGTGTGCTGGAGAAGCGGCAGAGGCTTCCTTGCCGGAGAAGCGGCACCTTCGCCGGCAGAGAGCATCCTGCCGGCCGCGGTGCGCTCCGGAGCGGGGGCTTGTGCCGAAAGAGGCCGGCAACAGGCGCTTACCTTCGGACAGCTCCGGATCGCCGTCTAATGCGTCTCTTGTCGCCTACACGGCAGGGAAAAGCTTTTCCACTCTGTCTAGGAAGGAGAAAGTGTGCCAGCACAGCAAATGCCTCCCGGACTTTCCCTGGAATTCAGCAAGTGCTTTGCAGCTTGAAATTGGAAGGAAAGCCTCAGATTTAGCAGCCAGAGCTTCAGGAGGAGCAGCAGCGAGCACAGCATCGGTTTTGCAGCAGCTCCTTCCATGTGCATGTTTTTGGGAGTTGAAAGGCTTGCAGAGTGTTCAAGTAGCTTTTTCTCTCCGCTGGAAAGCTGCACGCTCAGTGCCAGTCTTCTGCAGCTTCTTTCTTCACGTTTCAGCAGCTAGCACGCTCTCCGTGTGCTGGAGAAGCGGCAGAGGCTTCCTTGCCGGAGAAGCGGCACCTTCGCCGGCAGAGAGCATCCTGCCGGCCGCGGTGCGCTCCGGAGCGGGGGCTTGTGCCGAAAGAGGCCGGCAACAGGCGCTTACCTTCGGACAGCTCCGGATCGCCGTCTAATGCGTCTCTTGTCGCCTACGCGGCAGGGAAAAGCTTTTCCACTCTGTCTAGGAAGGAGAAAGTGTGCCAGCACAGCAAATGCCTCCCGGACTTTCCCTGGAATTCAGCAAGTGCTTTGCAGCTTGAAATTGGAAGGAAAGCCTCAGATTTAGCAGCCAGAGCTTCAGGAGGAGCAGCAGCGAGCACAGCATCGGTTTTGCAGCAGCTCCTTCCATGTGCATGTTTTTGGGAGTGGAAAGGCTTGCAGAGTGTTAAAGTAGCTTTTTCTCTCCGCTGGAAAGCTGCACGCTCAGTGCCAGTCTTCTGCAGCTTCTTTCTTCACGTTTCAGCAGCTAGCACGCTCTCCGTGTGCTGGAGAAGCGGCAGAGGCTTCCTTGCCGGAGAAGCGGCACCTTCGCCGGCAGAGAGCATCCTGCCGGCCGCGGTGCGCTCCGGAGCGGGGGCTTGTGCCGAAAGAGGCCGGCAACAGGCGCTTACCTTCGGACAGCTCCGGATCGCCGTCTAATGCGTCTCTTGTCGCCTACACGGCAGGGAAAAGCTTTTCCAATCTGTCTAGGAAGGAGAAAGTGTGCCAGCACAGCAAATTCCTCCCGGACTTTCCCTGGAATTCAGCAAGTGCTTTGCAGCTTGAAATTGGAAGGAAAGCCTCAGATTTAGCAGCCAGAGCTTCAGGAGGAGCAGCAGCGAGCACAGCATCGGTTTTGCAGCAGCTCCTTCCATGTGCATGTTTTTGGGAGTGGAAAGGCTTGCAGAGTGTTAAAGTAGCTTTTTCTCTCCGCTGGAAAGCTGCACGCTCAGTGCCAGTCTTCTGCAGCTTCTTTCTTCACGTTTCAGCAGCTAGCACGCTCTCCGTGTGCTGGAGAAGCGGCAGAGGCTTCCTTGCCGGAGAAGCGGCACCTTCTCCGGCAGAGAGCATCCTGCCGGCCGCGGTGCGCTCCGGAGCGGGGGCTTGTGCCGAAAGAGGCCGGCAACAGGCGCTTACCTTCGGACAGCTCCGGATCGCCGTCTAATGCGTCTCTTGTCGCCTACACGGCAGGGAAAAGCTTTTCCACTCTGTCTAGGAAGGAGAAAGTGTGCCAACACAGCAAATGCCTCCCGGACTTTCCCTGCAATTCAGCAAGTGCTTTGCAGCTTGAAATTGGAAGGAAAGCCTCAGATTTAGCAGCCAGAGCTTCAGGAGGAGCAGCAGCGAGCACAGCATCGGTTTTGCAGCAGCTCCTTCCATGTGCATGTTTTTGGGAGTTGAAAGGCTTGCAGAGTGTTAAAGTAGCTTTTTCTCTCCGCTGGAAAGCTGCACGCTCAGTGCCAGTCTTCTGCAGCTTCTTTCTTCACGTTTCAGCAGCTAGCACGCTCTCCGTGTGCTGGAGAAGCGGCAGAGGCTTCCTTGCCGGAGAAGCGGCACCTTCTCCGGCAGAGAGCATCCTGCCGGCCGCGGTGCGCTCCGGAGCGGGGGCTTGTGCCGAAAGAGGCCGGCAACAGGCGCTTACCTTCGGACAGCTCCGGATCGCCGTCTAATGCGTCTCTTGTCGCCTACACGGCAGGGAAAAGCTTTTCCACTCTGTCTAGGAAGGAGAAAGTGTGCCAACACAGCAAATGCCTCCCGGACTTTCCCTGCAATTCAGCAAGTGCTTTGCAGCTTGAAATTGGAAGGAAAGCCTCAGATTTAGCAGCCAGAGCTTCAGGAGGAGCAGCAGCGAGCACAGCATCGGTTTTGCAGCAGCTCCTTCCATGTGCATGTTTTTGGGAGTTGAAAGGCTTGCAGAGTGTTAAAGTAGCTTTTTCTCTCCGCTGGAAAGCTGCACGCTCAGTGCCAGTGTTCTGCAGCTTCTTTCTTCACGTTTCAGCAGCTAGCTCGCTCTCCGTGTGCTGGAGAAGCGGCAGAGGCTTCCTTGCCGGAGAAGCGGCACCTTCGCCGGCAGAGAGCATCCTGCCGGCCGCGGTGCGCTCCGGAGCGGGGGCTTGTGCCGAAAGAGGCCGGCAACAGGCGCTTACCTTCGGACAGCTCCGGATCGCCGTCTAATGCGTCTCTTGTCGCCTACACGGCAGGGAAAAGCTTTTCCACTCTGTCTAGGAAGGAGAAAGTGTGCCAGCACAGCAAATGCCTCCCGGACTTTCCCTGGAATTCAGCAAGTGCTTTGCAGCTTGAAATTGGAAGGAAAGCCTCAGATTTAGCAGCCAGAGCTTCAGGAGGAGCAGCAGCGAGCACAGCATCGGTTTTGCAGCAGCTCCTTCCATGTGCATGTTTTTGGGAGTGGAAAGGCTTGCAGAGTGTTAAAGTAGCTTTTTCTCTCCGCTGGAAAGCTGCACGCTCAGTGCCAGTCTTCTGCAGCTTCTTTCTTCACGTTTCAGCAGCTAGCACGCTCTCCGTGTGCTGGAGAAGCGGCAGAGGCTTCCTTGCCGGAGAAGCGGCACCTTCGCCGGCAGAGAGCATCCTGCCGGCCGCGGTGCGCTCCGGAGCGGGGGCTTGTGCCGAAAGAGGCCGGCAACAGGCGCTTACCTTCGGACAGCTCCGGATCGCCGTCTAATGCGTCTCTTGTCGCCTACACGGCAGGGAAAAGCTTTTCCACTCTGTCTAGGAAGGAGAAAGTGTGCCAGCACAGCAAATGCCTCCCGGACTTTCCCTGGAATTCAGCAAGTGCTTTGCAGCTTGAAATTGGAAGGAAAGCCTCAGATTTAGCAGCCAGAGCTTCAGGAGGAGCAGCAGCGAGCACAGCATCGGTTTTGCAGCAGCTCCTTCCATGTGCATGTTTTTGGGAGTGGAAAGGCTTGCAGAGTGTTAAAGTAGCTTTTTCTCTCCGCTGGAAAGCTGCACGCTCAGTGCCAGTGTTCTGCAGCTTCTTTCTTCACGTTTCAGCAGCTAGCTCGCTCTCCGTGTGCTGGAGAAGCGGCAGAGGCTTCCTTGCCGGAGAAGCGGCACCTTCGCCGGCAGAGAGCATCCTGCCGGCCGCGGTGCGCTCCGGAGCGGGGGCTTGTGCCGAAAGAGGCCGGCAACAGGCGCTTACCTTCGGACAGCTCCGGATCGCCGTCTAATGCGTCTCTTGTCGCCTACACGGCAGGGAAAAGCTTTTCCACTCTGTCTAGGAAGGAGAAAGTGTGCCAGCACAGCAAATGCCTCCCGGACTTTCCCTGGAATTCACCAAGTGCTTTGCAGCTTGAAATTGGAAGGAAAGCCTCAGATTTAGCAGCCAGAGCTTCAGGAGGAGCAGCAGCGAGCACAGCATCGCTTTTGCGGCAGCTCCTTCCATGTGCATGTTTTTGGGAGTGGAAAGGCTTGCAGAGTGTTAAAGTAGCTTTTTCTCTCCACTGGAAAGCTGCACGCTCAGTGCCAGTCTTCTGCAGCTTCTTTCTTCACGTTTCAGCAGCTAGCACGCTCTCCGTGTGCTGGAGAAGCGGCAGAGGCTTCCTTGCCGGAGAAGCGGCACCTTCGCCGGCAGAGAGCATCCTGCCGGCCGCGGTGCGCTCCGGAGCGGGGGCTTGTGCCGAAAGAGGCCGGCAACAGGCGCTTACCTTCGGACAGCTCCGGATCGCCGTCTAATGCGTCTCTTGTCGCCTACACGGCAGGGAAAAGCTTTTCCACTCTGTCTAGGAAGGAGAAAGTGTGCCAGCACAGCAAATTCCTCCCGGACTTTCCCTGCAATTCAGCAAGTGCTTTGCAGCTTGAAATTGGAAGGAAAGCCTCAGATTTAGCAGCCAGAGCTTCAGGAGGAGCAGCAGCGAGCACAGCATCGGTTTTGCAGCAGCTCCTTCCATGTGCATGTTTTTGGGAGTGGAAAGGCTTGCAGAGTGTTAAAGTAGCTTTTTCTCTCCACTGGAAAGCTGCACGCTCAGTGCCAGTCTTCTGCAGCTTCTTTCTTCACGTTTCAGCAGCTAGCACGCTCTCCGTGTGCTGGAGAAGCGGCAGAGGCTTCCTTGCCGGAGAAGCGGCACCTTCGCCGGCAGAGAGCATCCTGCCGGCCGCGGTGCGCTCCGGAGCGGGGGCTTGTGCCGAAAGAGGCCGGCAACAGGCGCTTACCTTCGGACAGCTCCGGATCGCCGTCTAATGCGTCTCTTGTCGCCTACACGGCAGGGAAAAGCTTTTCCACTCTGTCTAGGAAGGAGAAAGTGTGCCAGCACAGCAAATGCCTCCCGGACTTTCCCTGGAATTCAGCAAGTGCTTTGCAGCTTGAAATTGGAAGGAAAGCCTCAGATTTAGCAGCCAGAGCTTCAGGAGGAGCAGCAGCGAGCACAGCATCGGTTTTGCAGCAGCTCCTTCCATGTGCATGCTTTTGGGAGTGGAAAGGCTTGCAGAGTGTTAAAGTAGCTTTTTCTCTCCGCTGGAAAGCTGCACGCTCAGTGCCAGTCTTCTGCAGCTTCTTTCTTCACGTTTCAGCAGCTAGCACGCTCTCCGTGTGCTGGAGAAGCGGCAGAGGCTTCCTTGCCGGAGAAGCGGCACCTTCGCCGGCAGAGAGCATCCTGCCGGCCGCGGTGCGCTCCGGAGCGGGGGCTTGTGCCGAAAGAGGCCGGCAACAGGCGCTTACCTTCGGACAGCTCCGGATCGCCGTCTAATGCGTCTCTTGTCGCCTACACGGCAGGGAAAAGCTTTTCCACTCTGTCTAGGAAGGAGAAAGTGTGCCAGCACAGCAAATGCCTCCCGGACTTTCCCTGCAATTCAGCAAGTGCTTTGCAGCTTGAAATTGGAAGGAAAGCCTCAGATTTAGCAGCCAGAGCTTCAGGAGGAGCAGCAGCGAGCACAGCATCGGTTTTGCAGCAGCTCCTTCCATGTGCATGTTTTTGGGAGTTGAAAGGCTTGCAGAGTGTTAAAGTAGCTTTTTCTCTCCGCTGGAAAGCTGCACGCTCAGTGCCAGTTTTCTGCAGCTTCTTTCTTCACGTTTCAGCAGCTAGCTCGCTCTCCGTGTGCTGGAGAAGCGGCAGAGGCTTCCTTGCCGGAGAAGCGGCACCTTCGCCGGCAGAGAGCATCCTGCCGGCCGCGGTGCGCTCCGGAGCGGGGGCTTGTGCCGAAAGAGGCCGGCAACAGGCGCTTACCTTCGGACAGCTCCGGATCGCCGTCTAATGCGTCTCTTGTCGCCTACACGGCAGGGAAAAGCTTTTCCACTCTGTCTAGGAAGGAGAAAGTGTGCCAGCACAGCAAATGCCTCCCGGACTTTCCCTGGAATTCAGCAAGTGCTTTGCAGCTTGAAATTGGAAGGAAAGCCTCAGATTTAGCAGCCAGAGCTTCAGGAGGAGCAGCAGCGAGCACAGCATCGGTTTTGCAGCAGCTCCTTCCATGTGCATGTTTTTGGGAGTGGAAAGGCTTGCAGAGTGTTAAAGTAGCTTTTTCTCTCCGCTGGAAAGCTGCACGCTCAGTGCCAGTCTTCTGCAGCTTCTTTCTTCACGTTTCAGCAGCTAGCACGCTCTCCGTGTGCTGGAGAAGCGGCAGAGGCTTCCTTGCCGGAGAAGCGGCACCTTCGCCGGCAGAGAGCATCCTGCCGGCCGCGGTGCGCTCCGGAGCGGGGGCTTGTGCCGAAAGAGGCCGGCAACAGGCGCTTACCTTCGGACAGCTCCGGATGCCCGTCTAATGCGTCTCTTGTCGCCTACACGGCAGGGAAAAGCTTTTCCACTCTGTCTAGGAAGGAGAAAGTGTGCCAGCACAGCAAATGCCTCCCGGACTTTCCCTGGAATTCAGCAAGTGCTTTGCAGCTTGAAATTGGAAGGAAAGCCTCAGATTTAGCAGCCAGAGCTTCAGGAGGAGCAGCAGCGAGCACAGCATCGGTTTTGCAGCAGCTCCTTCCATGTGCATGTTTTTGGGAGTGGAAAGGCTTGCAGAGTGTTAAAGTAGCTTTTTCTCTCCGCTGGAAAGCTGCACGCTCAGTGCCAGTCTTCTGCAGCTTCTTTCTTCACGTTTCAGCAGCTAGCACGCTCTCCGTGTGCTGGAGAAGCGGCAGAGGCTTCCTTGCCGGAGAAGCGGCACCTTCGCCGGCAGAGAGCATCCTGCCGGCCGCGGTGCGCTCCGGAGCGGGGGCTTGTGCCGAAAGAGGCCGGCAACAGGCGCTTACCTTCGGACAGCTCCGGATGCCCGTCTCATGCGTCTCTTGTCGCCTACACGGCAGGGAAAAGCTTTTCCACTCTGTCTAGGAAGGAGAAAGTGTGCCAGCACAGCAAATGCCTCCCGGACTTTCCCTGGAATTCAGCAAGTGCTTTGCAGCTTGAAATTGGAAGGAAAGCCTCAGATTTAGCAGCTAGAGCTTCAGGAGGAGCAGCAGCGAGCACAGCATCGGTTTTGCAGCAGCTCCTTCCATGTGCATGTTTTTGGGAGTGGAAAGGCTTGCAGAGTGTTAAAGTAGCTTTTTCTCTCCGCTGGAAAGCTGCACGCTCAGTGCCAGTGTTCTGCAGCTTCTTTCTTCACGTTTCAGCAGCTATCACGCTCTCCGTGTGCTGGAGAAGCGGCAGAGGCTTCCTTGCCGGAGAAGCGGCACCTTCGCCGGCAGAGAGCATCCTGCCGGCCGCGGTGCGCTCCGGAGCGGGGGCTTGTGCCGAAAGAGGCCGGCAACAGGCGCTTACCTTCGGACAGCTCCGGATCGCCGTCTAATGCGTCTCTTGTCGCCTACACGGCAGGGAAAAGCTTTTCCACTCTGTCTAGGAAGGAGAAAGTGTGCCAGCACAGCAAATGCCTCCCGGACTTTCCCTGGAATTCAGCAAGTGCTTTGCAGCTTGAAATTGGAAGGAAAGCCTCAGATTTAGCAGCCAGAGCTTCAGGAGGAGCAGCAGCGAGCACAGCATCGGTTTTGCAGCAGCTCCTTCCATGTGCATGTTTTTGGGAGTGGAAAGGCTTGCAGAGTGTTAAAGTAGCTTTTTCTCTCCGCTGGAAAGCTGCACGCTCAGTGCCAGTCTTCTGCAGCTTCTTTCTTCACGTTTCAGCAGCTAGCACGCTCTCCGTGTGCTGGAGAAGCGGCAGAGGCTTCCTTGCCGGAGAAGCGGCACCTTCGCCGGCAGAGAGCATCCTGCCGGCCGCGGTGCGCTCCGGAGCGGGGGCTTGTGCCGAAAGAGGCCGGCAACAGGCGCTTACCTTCGGACAGCTCCGGATCGCCGTCTAATGCGTCTCTTGTCGCCTACACGGCAGGGAAAAGCTTTTCCACTCTGTCTAGGAAGGAGAAAGTGTGCCAGCACAGCAAATGCCTCCCGGACTTTCCCTGGAATTCAGCAAGTGCTTTGCAGCTTGAAATTGGAAGGAAAGCCTCAGATTTAGCAGCCAGAGCTTCAGGAGGAGCAGCAGCGAGCACAGCATCGGTTTTGCAGCAGCTCCTTCCATGTGCATGTTTTTGGGAGTGGAAAGGCTTGCAGAGTGTTAAAGTAGCTTTTTCTCTCCGCTGGAAAGCTGCACGCTCAGTGCCAGTTTTCTGCAGCTTCTTTCTTCACGTTTCAGCAGCTAGCACGCTCTCCGTGTGCTGGAGAAGCGGCAGAGGCTTCCTTGCCGGAGAAGCGGCACCTTCGCCGGCAGAGAGCATCCTGCCGGCCGCGGTGCGCTCCGGAGCGGGGGCTTGTGCCGAAAGAGGCCGGCAACAGGCGCTTACCTTCGGACAGCTCCGGATGCCCGTCTCATGCGTCTCTTGTCGCCTACACGGCAGGGAAAAGCTTTTCCACTCTGTCTAGGAAGGAGAAAGTGTGCCAGCACAGCAAATGCCTCCCGGACTTTCCCTGGAATACAGCAAGTGCTTTGCAGCTTGAAATTGGAAGGAAAGCTTCAGATTTAGCAGCCAGAGCTTCAGGAGGAGCAGCAGCGAGCACAGCATCGGTTTTGCAGCAGCTCCTTCCAAGTGCATGTTTTTGGGAGTGGAAAGGCTTGCAGAGTGTTAAAGTAGCTTTTTCTCTCCGCTGGAAAGCTGCACGCTCAGTGCCAGTCTTCTGCAGCTTCTTTCTTCACGTTTCAGCAGCTAGCACGCTCTCCGTGTGCTGGAGAAGCGGCAGAGGCTTCCTTGCCGGAGAAGCGGCACCTTCGCCGGCAGAGAGCATCCTGCCGGCCGCGGTGCGCTCCGGAGCGGGGGCTTGTGCCGAAAGAGGCCGGCAACAGGCGCTTACCTTCGGACAGCTCCGGATCGCCGTCTAATGCGTCTCTTGTCGCCTACACGGCAGGGAAAAGCTTTTCCACTCTGTCTAGGAAGGAGAAAGTGTGCCAGCACAGCAAATGCCTCCCGGACTTTCCCTGGAATTCACCAAGTGCTTTGCAGCTTGAAATTGGAAGGAAAGCCTCAGATTTAGCAGCCAGAGCTTCAGGAGGAGCAGCAGCGAGCACAGCATCGGTTTTGCAGCAGCTCCTTCCATGTGCATGTTTTTGGGAGTGGAAAGGCTTGCAGAGTGTTAAAGTAGCTTTTTCTCTCCGCTGGAAAGCTGCACGCTCAGTGCCAGTCTTCTGCAGCTTCTTTCTTCACGTTTCAGCAGCTAGCACGCTCTCCGTGTGCTGGAGAAGCGGCAGAGGCTTCCTCGCCGGAGAAGCGGCACCTTCGCCGGCAGAGAGCATCCGGCCGGCCGCGGTGCGCTCCGGAGCGGGGGCTTGTGCCGAAAGAGGCCGGCAACAGGCGCTTACCTTCGGACAGCTCCGGATCGCCGTCTAATGCGTCTCTTGTCGCCTACACGGCAGGGAAAAGCTTTTCCACTCTGTCTAGGAAGGAGAAAGTGTGCCAGCACAGCAAATGCCTCCCGGACTTTCCCTGGAATTCACCAAGTGCTTTGCAGCTTGAAATTGGAAGGAAAGCCTCAGATTTAGCAGCCAGAGCTTCAGGAGGAGCAGCAGCGAGCACAGCATCGGTTTTGCAGCAGCTCCTTCCAAGTGCATGTTTTTGGGAGTGGAAAGGCTTGCAGAGTGTTAAAGTAGCTTTTTCTCTCCGCTGGAAAGCTGCACGCTCAGTGCCAGTCTTCTGCAGCTTCTTTCTTCACGTTTCAGCAGCTAGCACGCTCTCCGTGTGCTGGAGAAGCGGCAGAGGCTTCCTTGCCGGAGAAGCGGCACCTTCGCCGGCAGAGAGCATCCTGCCGGCCGCGGTGCGCTCCGGAGCGGGGGCTTGTGCCGAAAGAGGCCGGCAACAGGCGCTTACCTTCGGACAGCTCCGGATCGCCGTCTAATGCGTCTCTTGTCGCCTACACGGCAGGGAAAAGCTTTTCCACTCTGTCTAGGAAGGAGAAAGTGTGCCAGCACAGCAAATGCCTCCCGGACTTTCCCTGGAATTCACCAAGTGCTTTGCAGCTTGAAATTGGAAGGAAAGCCTCAGATTTAGCAGCCAGAGCTTCAGGAGGAGCAGCAGCGAGCACAGCATCGGTTTTGCAGCAGCTCCTTCCATGTGCATGTTTTTGGGAGTGGAAAGGCTTGCAGAGTGTTAAAGTAGCTTTTTCTCTCCGCTGGAAAGCTGCACGCTCAGTGCCAGTCTTCTGCAGCTTCTTTCTTCACGTTTCAGCAGCTAGCACGCTCTCCGTGTGCTGGAGAAGCGGCAGAGGCTTCCTCGCCGGAGAAGCGGCACCTTCGCCGGCAGAGAGCATCCGGCCGGCCGCGGTGCGCTCCGGAGCGGGGGCTTGTGCCGAAAGAGGCCGGCAACAGGCGCTTACCTTCGGACAGCTCCGGATCGCCGTCTAATGCGTCTCTTGTCGCCTACACGGCAGGGAAAAGCTTTTCCACTCTGTCTAGGAAGGAGAAAGTGTGCCAGCACAGCAAATGCCTCCCGGACTTTCCCTGGAATTCAGCAAGTGCTTTGCAGCTTGAAATTGGAAGGAAAGCCTCAGATTTAGCAGCCAGAGCTTCAGGAGGAGCAGCAGCGAGCACAGCATCGGTTTTGCAGCAGCTCCTTCCATGTGCATGTTTTTGGGAGTGGAAAGGCTTGCAGAGTGTTAAAGTAGCTTTTTCTCTCCGCTGGAAAGCTGCACGCTCAGTGCCAGTCTTCTGCAGCTTCTTTCTTCACGTTTCAGCAGCTAGCACGCTCTCCGTGTGCTGGAGAAGCGGCAGAGGCTTCCTTGCCGGAGAAGCGGCACCTTCGCCGGCAGAGAGCATCCTGCCGGCCGCGGTGCGCTCCGGAGCGGGGGCTTGTGCCGAAAGAGGCCGGCAACAGGCGCTTACCTTCGGACAGCTCCGGATGCCCGTCTCATGCGTCTCTTGTCGCCTACACGGCAGGGAAAAGCTTTTCCACTCTGTCTAGGAAGGAGAAAGTGTGCCAGCACAGCAAATGCCTCCCGGACTTTCCCTGGAATTCAGCAAGTGCTTTGCAGCTTGAAATTGGAAGGAAAGCCTCAGATTTAGCAGCCAGAGCTTCAGGAGGAGCAGCAGCGAGCACAGCATCGGTTTTGCAGCAGCTCCTTCCATGTGCATGTTTTTGGGAGTGGAAAGGCTTGCAGAGTGTTAAAGTAGCTTTTTCTCTCCGCTGGAAAGCTGCACGCTCAGTGCCAGTGTTCTGCAGCTTCTTTCTTCACGTTTCAGCAGCTAGCTCGCTCTCCGTGTGCTGGAGAAGCGGCAGAGGCTTCCTTGCCGGAGAAGCGGCACCTTCGCCGGCAGAGAGCATCCTGCCGGCCGCGGTGCGCTCCGGAGCGGGGGCTTGTGCCGAAAGAGGCCGGCAACAGGCGCTTACCTTCGGACAGCTCCGGATCGCCGTCTAATGCGTCTCTTGTCGCCTACACGGCAGGGAAAAGCTTTTCCACTCTGTCTAGGAAGGAGAAAGTGTGCCAGCACAGCAAATGCCTCCCGGACTTTCCCTGGAATTCAGCAAGTGCTTTGCAGCTTGAAATTGGAAGGAAAGCCTCAGATTTAGCAGCCAGAGCTTCAGGAGGAGCAGCAGCGAGCACAGCATCGCTTTTGCAGCAGCTCCTTCCATGTGCATGTTTTTGGGAGTGGAAAGGCTTGCAGAGTGTTAAAGTAGCTTTTTCTCTCCACTGGAAAGCTGCACGCTCAGTGCCAGTCTTCTGCAGCTTCTTTCTTCACGTTTCAGCAGCTAGCACGCTCTCCGTGTGCTGGAGAAGCGGCAGAGGCTTCCTTGCCGGAGAAGCGGCACCTTCGCCGGCAGAGAGCATCCTGCCGGCCGCGGTGCGCTCCGGAGCGGGGGCTTGTGCCGAAAGAGGCCGGCAACAGGCGCTTACCTTCGGACAGCTCCGGATCGCCGTCTAATGCGTCTCTTGTCGCCTACACGGCAGGGAAAAGCTTTTCCACTCTGTCTAGGAAGGAGAAAGTGTGCCAGCACAGCAAATTCCTCCCGGACTTTCCCTGCAATTCAGCAAGTGCTTTGCAGCTTGAAATTGGAAGGAAAGCCTCAGATTTAGCAGCCAGAGCTTCAGGAGGAGCAGCAGCGAGCACAGCATCGGTTTTGCAGCAGCTCCTTCCATGTGCATGTTTTTGGGAGTGGAAAGGCTTGCAGAGTGTTAAAGTAGCTTTTTCTCTCCACTGGAAAGCTGCACGCTCAGTGCCAGTCTTCTGCAGCTTCTTTCTTCACGTTTCAGCAGCTAGCACGCTCTCCGTGTGCTGGAGAAGCGGCAGAGGCTTCCTTGCCGGAGAAGCGGCACCTTCGCCGGCAGAGAGCATCCTGCCGGCCGCGGTGCGCTCCGGAGCGGGGGCTTGTGCCGAAAGAGGCCGGCAACAGGCGCTTACCTTCGGACAGCTCCGGATCGCCGTCTAATGCGTCTCTTGTCGCCTACACGGCAGGGAAAAGCTTTTCCACTCTGTCTAGGAAGGAGAAAGTGTGCCAGCACAGCAAATGCCTCCCGGACTTTCCCTGGAATTCAGCAAGTGCTTTGCAGCTTGAAATTGGAAGGAAAGCCTCAGATTTAGCAGCCAGAGCTTCAGGAGGAGCAGCAGCGAGCACAGCATCGGTTTTGCAGCAGCTCCTTCCATGTGCATGCTTTTGGGAGTGGAAAGGCTTGCAGAGTGTTAAAGTAGCTTTTTCTCTCCGCTGGAAAGCTGCACGCTCAGTGCCAGTCTTCTGCAGCTTCTTTCTTCACGTTTCAGCAGCTAGCACGCTCTCCGTGTGCTGGAGAAGCGGCAGAGGCTTCCTTGCCGGAGAAGCGGCACCTTCGCCGGCAGAGAGCATCCTGCCGGCCGCGGTGCGCTCCGGAGCGGGGGCTTGTGCCGAAAGAGGCCGGCAACAGGCGCTTACCTTCGGACAGCTCCGGATCGCCGTCTAATGCGTCTCTTGTCGCCTACACGGCAGGGAAAAGCTTTTCCACTCTGTCTAGGAAGGAGAAAGTGTGCCAGCACAGCAAATGCCTCCCGGACTTTCCCTGCAATTCAGCAAGTGCTTTGCAGCTTGAAATTGGAAGGAAAGCCTCAGATTTAGCAGCCAGAGCTTCAGGAGGAGCAGCAGCGAGCACAGCATCGGTTTTGCAGCAGCTCCTTCCATGTGCATGTTTTTGGGAGTTGAAAGGCTTGCAGAGTGTTAAAGTAGCTTTTTCTCTCCGCTGGAAAGCTGCACGCTCAGTGCCAGTTTTCTGCAGCTTCTTTCTTCACGTTTCAGCAGCTAGCTCGCTCTCCGTGTGCTGGAGAAGCGGCAGAGGCTTCCTTGCCGGAGAAGCGGCACCTTCGCCGGCAGAGAGCATCCTGCCGGCCGCGGTGCGCTCCGGAGCGGGGGCTTGTGCCGAAAGAGGCCGGCAACAGGCGCTTACCTTCGGACAGCTCCGGATCGCCGTCTAATGCGTCTCTTGTCGCCTACACGGCAGGGAAAAGCTTTTCCACTCTGTCTAGGAAGGAGAAAGTGTGCCAGCACAGCAAATGCCTCCCGGACTTTCCCTGGAATTCAGCAAGTGCTTTGCAGCTTGAAATTGGAAGGAAAGCCTCAGATTTAGCAGCCAGAGCTTCAGGAGGAGCAGCAGCGAGCACAGCATCGGTTTTGCAGCAGCTCCTTCCATGTGCATGTTTTTGGGAGTGGAAAGGCTTGCAGAGTGTTAAAGTAGCTTTTTCTCTCCGCTGGAAAGCTGCACGCTCAGTGCCAGTCTTCTGCAGCTTCTTTCTTCACGTTTCAGCAGCTAGCACGCTCTCCGTGTGCTGGAGAAGCGGCAGAGGCTTCCTTGCCGGAGAAGCGGCACCTTCGCCGGCAGAGAGCATCCTGCCGGCCGCGGTGCGCTCCGGAGCGGGGGCTTGTGCCGAAAGAGGCCGGCAACAGGCGCTTACCTTCGGACAGCTCCGGATGCCCGTCTCATGCGTCTCTTGTCGCCTACACGGCAGGGAAAAGCTTTTCCACTCTGTCTAGGAAGGAGAAAGTGTGCCAGCACAGCAAATGCCTCCCGGACTTTCCCTGCAATTCAGCAAGTGCTTTGCAGCTTGAAATTGGAAGGAAAGCCTCAGATTTAGCAGCCAGAGCTTCAGGAGGAGCAGCAGCGAGCACAGCATCGGTTTTGCAGCAGCTCCTTCCATGTGCATGTTTTTGGGAGTGGAAAGGCTTGCAGAGTGTTAAAGTAGCTTTTTCTCTCCGCTGGAAAGCTGCACGCTCAGTGCCAGTCTTCTGCAGCTTCTTTCTTCACGTTTCAGCAGCTAGCACGCTCTCCGTGTGCTGGAGAAGCGGCAGAGGCTTCCTTGCCGGAGAAGCGGCACCTTCGCCGGCAGAGAGCATCCTGCCGGCCGCGGTGCGCTCCGGAGCGGGGGCTTGTGCCGAAAGAGGCCGGCAACAGGCGCTTACCTTCGGACAGCTCCGGATCGCCGTCTAATGCGTCTCTTGTCGCCTACACGGCAGGGAAAAGCTTTTCCACTCTGTCTAGGAAGGAGAAAGTGTGCCAGCACAGCAAATGCCTCCCGGACTTTCCCTGGAATTCAGCAAGTGCTTTGCAGCTTGAAATTGGAAGGAAAGCCTCAGATTTAGCAGCCAGAGCTTCAGGAGGAGCAGCAGCGAGCACAGCATCGGTTTTGCAGCAGCTCCTTCCATGTGCATGTTTTTGGGAGTGGAAAGGCTTGCAGAGTGTTAAAGTAGCTTTTTCTCTCCGCTGGAAAGCTGCACGCTCAGTGCCAGTTTTCTGCAGCTTCTTTCTTCACGTTTCAGCAGCTAGCACGCTCTCCGTGTGCTGGAGAAGCGGCAGAGGCTTCCTTGCCGGAGAAGCGGCACCTTCGCCGGCAGAGAGCATCCTGCCGGCCGCGGTGCGCTCCGGAGCGGGGGCTTGTGCCGAAAGAGGCCGGCAACAGGCGCTTACCTTCGGACAGCTCCGGATCGCCGTCTAATGCGTCTCTTGTCGCCTACACGGCAGGGAAAAGCTTTTCCACTCTGTCTAGGAAGGAGAAAGTGTGCCAGCACAGCAAATGCCTCCCGGACTTTCCCTGCAATTCAGCAAGTGCTTTGCAGCTTGAAATTGGAAGGAAAGCCTCAGATTTAGCAGCCAGAGCTTCAGGAGGAGCAGCAGCGAGCACAGCATCGGTTTTGCAGCAGCTCCTTCCAAGTGCATGTTTTTGGGAGTGGAAAGGCTTGCAGAGTGTTAAAGTAGCTTTTTCTCTCCGCTGGAAAGCTGCACGCTCAGTGCCAGTCTTCTGCAGCTTCTTTCTTCACGTTTCAGCAGCTAGCACGCTCTCCGTGTGCTGGAGAAGCGGCAGAGGCTTCCTTGCCGGAGAAGCGGCACCTTCGCCGGCAGAGAGCATCCTGCCGGCCGCGGTGCGCTCCGGAGCGGGGGCTTGTGCCGAAAGAGGCCGGCAACAGGCGCTTACCTTCGGACAGCTCCGGATCGCCGTCTAATGCGTCTCTTGTCGCCTACACGGCAGGGAAAAGCTTTTCCACTCTGTCTAGGAAGGAGAAAGTGTGCCAGCACAGCAAATGCCTCCCGGACTTTCCCTGGAATTCACCAAGTGCTTTGCAGCTTGAAATTGGAAGGAAAGCCTCAGATTTAGCAGCCAGAGCTTCAGGAGGAGCAGCAGCGAGCACAGCATCGGTTTTGCAGCAGCTCCTTCCATGTGCATGTTTTTGGGAGTGGAAAGGCTTGCAGAGTGTTAAAGTAGCTTTTTCTCTCCGCTGGAAAGCTGCACGCTCAGTGCCAGTCTTCTGCAGCTTCTTTCTTCACGTTTCAGCAGCTAGCACGCTCTCCGTGTGCTGGAGAAGCGGCAGAGGCTTCCTCGCCGGAGAAGCGGCACCTTCGCCGGCAGAGAGCATCCGGCCGGCCGCGGTGCGCTCCGGAGCGGGGGCTTGTGCCGAAAGAGGCCG
Source organism: Fringilla coelebs (assembly GCF_963513975.1). Lineage (NCBI taxonomy): Eukaryota > Metazoa > Chordata > Aves > Passeriformes > Fringillidae > Fringilla > Fringilla coelebs. The sequence continues at coordinate 757,757 of NW_028167444.1, forward strand.
GCAACAGGCGCTTACCTTCGGACAGCTCCGGATCGCCGTCTAATGCGTCTCTTGTCGCCTACACGGCAGGGAAAAGCTTTTCCACTCTGTCTAGGAAGGAGAAAGTGTGCCAGCACAGCAAATGCCTCCCGGACTTTCCCTGGAATTCACCAAGTGCTTTGCAGCTTGAAATTGGAAGGAAAGCCTCAGATTTAGCAGCCAGAGCTTCAGGAGGAGCAGCAGCGAGCACAGCATCGGTTTTGCAGCAGCTCCTTCCATGTGCATGTTTTTGGGAGTGGAAAGGCTTGCAGAGTGTTAAAGTAGCTTTTTCTCTCCGCTGGAAAGCTGCACGCTCAGTGCCAGTCTTCTGCAGCTTCTTTCTTCACGTTTCAGCAGCTAGCACGCTCTCCGTGTGCTGGAGAAGCGGCAGAGGCTTCCTTGCCGGAGAAGCGGCACCTTCGCCGGCAGAGAGCATCCGGCCGGCCGCGGTGCGCTCCGGAGCGGGGGCTTGTGCCGAAAGAGGCCGGCAACAGGCGCTTACCTTCGGACAGCTCCGGATGCCCGTCTAATGCGCCTCTTGTCGCCTACACGGAGAGCGTGCTAGCTGCTGAAACGTGAAGAAAGAAGCTGCAGAAGACTGGCACTGAGCGTGCAGCTTTCCAGCGGAGAGAAAAAGCTACTTTAACACTCTGCAAGCCTTTCCACTCCCAAAAACATGCACATGGAAGGAGCTGCTGCAAAAGCGATGCTGTGCTCGCTGCTGCTCCTCCTGAAGCTCTGGCTGCTAAATCTGAGGCTTTCCTTCCAATTTCAAGCTGCAAAGCACTTGCTGAATTCCAGGGAAAGTCCGGGAGGCATTTGCTGTGCTGGCACACTTTCTCCTTCCTAGACAGAGTGGAAAAGCTTTTCCCTGCCGTGTAGGCCACAAGAGACGCATTAGACGGCGATCCGGAGCTGTCCGAAGGTAAGCGCCTGTTGCCGGCCTCTTTCGGCACAAGCCCCCGCTCCGGAGCGCACCGCGGCCGGCAGGATGCTCTCTGCCGGCGAAGGTGCCGCTTCTCCGGCAAGGAAGCCTCTGCCGCTTCTCCAGCACACGGAGAGCGTGCTAGCTGCTGAAACGTGAAGAAAGAAGCTGCAGAAGACTGGCACTGAGCGTGCAGCTTTCCAGCGGAGAGAAAAAGCTACTTGAACACTCTGCAAGCCTTTCCACTCCCAAAAACATGCACATGGAAGGAGCTGCTGCAAAACCGATGCTGTGCTCGCTGCTGCTCCTCCTGAAGCTCTGGCTGCTAAATCTGAGGCTTTCCTTCCAATTTCAAGCTGCAAAGCACTTGGTGAATTCCAGGGAAAGTCCGGGAGGCATTTGCTGTGCTGGCACACTTTCTCCTTCCTAGACAGAGTGGAAAAGCTTTTCCCTGCCGTGTAGGCCACAAGAGACGCATTAGACGGCGATCCGGAGCTGTCCGAAGGTAAGCGCCTGTTGCCGGCCTCTTTCGGCACAAGCCCCCGCTCCGGAGCGCACCGCGGCCGGCAGGATGCTCTCTGCCGGCGAAGGTGCCGCTTCTCCGGCAAGGAAGCCTCTGCCGCTTCTCCAGCACACGGAGAGCGTGCTAGCTGCTGAAACGTGAAGAAAGAAGCTGCAGAACACTGGCACTGAGCGTGCAGCTTTCCAGCGGAGAGAAAAAGCTACTTTAACACTCTGCAAGCCTTTCCACTCCCAAAAACATGCACATGGAAGGAGCTGCTGCAAAAGCGATGCTGTGCTCGCTGCTGCTCCTCCTGAAGCTCTGGCTGCTAAATCTGAGGCTTTCCTTCCAATTTCAAGCTGCAAAGCACTTGCTGAATTCCAGGGAAAGTCCGGGAGGCATTTGCTGTGCTGGCACACTTTCTCCTTCCTAGACAGAGTGGAAAAGCTTTTCCCTGCCGTGTAGGCGACAAGAGACGCATTAGACGGCGATCCGGAGCTGTCCGAAGGTAAGCGCCTGTTGCCGGCCTCTTTCGGCACAAGCCCCCGCTCCGGAGCGCACCGCGGCCGGCAGGATGCTCTCTGCCGGCGAAGGTGCCGCTTCTCCGGCAAGGAAGCCTCTGCCGCTTCTCCAGCACACGGAGAGCGTGCTAGCTGCTGAAACGTGAAGAAAGAAGCTGCAGAAGACTGGCACTGAGCGTGCAGCTTTCCAGCGGAGAGAAAAAGCTACTTTAACACTCTGCAAGCCTTTCCACTCCCAAAAACATGCACATGGAAGGAGCTGCTGCAAAACCGATGCTGTGCTCGCTGCTGCTCCTCCTGAAGCTCTGGCTGCTAAATCTGAGGCTTTCCTTCCAATTTCAAGCTGCAAAGCACTTGCTGAATTGCAGGGAAAGTCCGGGAGGCATTTGCTGTGCTGGCACACTTTCTCCTTCCTAGACAGAGTGGAAAAGCTTTTCCCTGCCGTGTAGGCGACAAGAGACGCATTAGACGGCGATCCGGAGCTGTCCGAAGGTAAGCGCCTGTTGCCGGCCTCTTTCGGCACAAGCCCCCGCTCCGGAGCGCACCGCGGCCGGCAGGATGCTCTCTGCCGGCGAAGGTGCCGCTTCTCCGGCAAGGAAGCCTCTGCCGCTTCTCCAGCACACGGAGAGCGTGCTAGCTGCTGAAACGTGAAGAAAGAAGCTGCAGAAGACTGGCACTGAGCGTGCAGCTTTCCAGCGGAGAGAAAAAGCTACTTTAACACTCTGCAAGCCTTTCCACTCCCAAAAACATGCACATGGAAGGAGCTGCTGCAAAACCGATGCTGTGCTCGCTGCTGCTCCTCCTGAAGCTCTAGCTGCTAAATCTGAGGCTTTCCTTCCAATTTCAAGCTGCAAAGCACTTGCTGAATTCCAGGGAAAGTCCGGGAGGCATTTGCTGTGCTGGCACACTTTCTCCTTCCTAGACAGAGTGGAAAAGCTTTTCCCTGCCGTGTAGGCGACAAGAGACGCATGAGACGGGCATCCGGAGCTGTCCGAAGGTAAGCGCCTGTTGCCGGCCTCTTTCGGCACAAGCCCCCGCTCCGGAGCGCACCGCGGCCGGCAGGATGCTCTCTGCCGGCGAAGGTGCCGCTTCTCCGGCAAGGAAGCCTCTGCCGCTTCTCCAGCACACGGAGAGCGTGCTAGCTGCTGAAACGTGAAGAAAGAAGCTGCAGAAGACTGGCACTGAGCGTGCAGCTTTCCAGCGGAGAGAAAAAGCTACTTTAACACTCTGCAAGCCTTTCCACTCCCAAAAACATGCACATGGAAGGAGCTGCTGCAAAACCGATGCTGTGCTCGCTGCTGCTCCTCCTGAAGCTCTGGCTGCTAAATCTGAGGCTTTCCTTCCAATTTCAAGCTGCAAAGCACTTGCTGAATTCCAGGGAAAGCCCGGGAGGCATTTGCTGTGCTGGCACACTTTCTCCTTCCTAGACAGAGTGGAAAAGCTTTTCCCTGCCGTGTAGGCGACAAGAGACGCATGAGACGGGCATCCGGAGCTGTCCGAAGGTAAGCGCCTGTTGCCGGCCTCTTTCGGCACAAGCCCCCGCTCCGGAGCGCACCGCGGCCGGCAGGATGCTCTCTGCCGGCGAAGGTGCCGCTTCTCCGGCAAGGAAGCCTCTGCCGCTTCTCCAGCACACGGAGAGCGTGCTAGCTGCTGAAACGTGAAGAAAGAAGCTGCAGAAGACTGGCACTGAGCGTGCAGCTTTCCAGCGGAGAGAAAAAGCTACTTGAACACTCTGCAAGCCTTTCCACTCCCAAAAACATGCACATGGAAGGAGCTGCTGCAAAAGCGATGCTGTGCTCGCTGCTGCTCCTCCTGAAGCTCTGGCTGCTAAATCTGAGGCTTTCCTTCCAATTTCAAGCTGCAAAGCACTTGCTGAATTCCAGGGAAAGTCCGGGAGGCATTTGCTGTGCTGGCACACTTTCTCCTTCCTAGACAGAGTGGAAAAGCTTTTCCCTGCCGTGTAGGCCACAAGAGACGCATTAGACGGCGATCCGGAGCTGTCCGAAGGTAAGCGCCTGTTGCCGGCCTCTTTCGGCACAAGCCCCCGCTCCGGAGCGCACCGCGGCCGGCAGGATGCTCTCTGCCGGCGAAGGTGCCGCTTCTCCGGCAAGGAAGCCTCTGCCGCTTCTCCAGCACACGGAGAGCGTGCTAGCTGCTGAAACGTGAAGAAAGAAGCTGCAGAACACTGGCACTGAGCGTGCAGCTTTCCAGCGGAGAGAAAAAGCTACTTTAACACTCTGCAAGCCTTTCCACTCCCAAAAACATGCACATGGAAGGAGCTGCTGCAAAAGCGATGCTGTGCTCGCTGCTGCTCCTCCTGAAGCTCTGGCTGCTAAATCTGAGGCTTTCCTTCCAATTTCAAGCTGCAAAGCACTTGCTGAATTCCAGGGAAAGTCCGGGAGGCATTTGCTGTGCTGGCACACTTTCTCCTTCCTAGACAGAGTGGAAAAGCTTTTCCCTGCCGTGTAGGCGACAAGAGACGCATTAGACGGCGATCCGGAGCTGTCCGAAGGTAAGCGCCTGTTGCCGGCCTCTTTCGGCACAAGCCCCCGCTCCGGAGCGCACCGCGGCCGGCAGGATGCTCTCTGCCGGCGAAGGTGCCGCTTCTCCGGCAAGGAAGCCTCTGCCGCTTCTCCAGCACACGGAGAGCGTGCTAGCTGCTGAAACGTGAAGAAAGAAGCTGCAGAACACTGGCACTGAGCGTGCAGCTTTCCAGCGGAGAGAAAAAGCTACTTTAACACTCTGCAAGCCTTTCCACTCCCAAAAACATGCACATGGAAGGAGCTGCTGCAAAACCGATGCTGTGCTCGCTGCTGCTCCTCCTGAAGCTCTGGCTGCTAAATCTGAGGCTTTCCTTCCAATTTCAAGCTGCAAAGCACTTGCTGAATTCCAGGGAAAGTCCGGGAGGCATTTGCTGTGCTGGCACACTTTCTCCTTCCTAGACAGAGTGGAAAAGCTTTTCCCTGCCGTGGAGGCGACAAGAGACGCATTAGACGGCGATCCGGAGCTGTCCGAAGGTAAGCGCCTGTTACCGGCCTCTTTCGGCACAAGCCCCCGCTCCGGAGCGCACCGCGGCCGGCAGGATGCTCTCTGCCGGCGAAGGTGCCGCTTCTCCGGCAAGGAAGCCTCTGCCGCTTCTCCAGCACACGGAGAGCGTGCTAGCTGCTGAAACGTGAAGAAAGAAGCTGCAGAACACTGGCACTGAGCGTGCAGCTTTCCAGCGGAGAGAAAAAGCTACTTTAACACTCTGCAAGCCTTTCCACTCCCAAAAACATGCACATGGAAGGAGCTGCTGCAAAAGCGATGCTGTGCTCGCTGCTGCTCCTCCTGAAGCTCTGGCTGCTAAATCTGAGGCTTTCCTTCCAATTTCAAGCTGCAAAGCACTTGCTGAATTCCAGGGAAAGTCCGGGAGGCATTTGCTGTGCTGGCACACTTTCTCCTTCCTAGACAGAGTGGAAAAGCTTTTCCCTGCCGTGTAGGCCACAAGAGACGCATTAGACGGCGATCCGGAGCTGTCCGAAGGTAAGCGCCTGTTGCCGGCCTCTTTCGGCACAAGCCCCCGCTCCGGAGCGCACCGCGGCCGGCAGGATGCTCTCTGCCGGCGAAGGTGCCGCTTCTCCGGCAAGGAAGCCTCTGCCGCTTCTCCAGCACACGGAGAGCGTGCTAGCTGCTGAAACGTGAAGAAAGAAGCTGCAGAAGACTGGCACTGAGCGTGCAGCTTTCCAGCGGAGAGAAAAAGCTACTTGAACACTCTGCAAGCCTTTCCACTCCCAAAAACATGCACATGGAAGGAGCTGCTGCAAAACCGATGCTGTGCTCGCTGCTGCTCCTCCTGAAGCTCTGGCTGCTAAATCTGAGGCTTTCCTTCCAATTTCAAGCTGCAAAGCACTTGGTGAATTCCAGGGAAAGTCCGGGAGGCATTTGCTGTGCTGGCACACTTTCTCCTTCCTAGACAGAGTGGAAAAGCTTTTCCCTGCCGTGTAGGCCACAAGAGACGCATTAGACGGCGATCCGGAGCTGTCCGAAGGTAAGCGCCTGTTGCCGGCCTCTTTCGGCACAAGCCCCCGCTCCGGAGCGCACCGCGGCCGGCAGGATGCTCTCTGCCGGCGAAGGTGCCGCTTCTCCGGCAAGGAAGCCTCTGCCGCTTCTCCAGCACACGGAGAGCGTGCTAGCTGCTGAAACGTGAAGAAAGAAGCTGCAGAACACTGGCACTGAGCGTGCAGCTTTCCAGCGGAGAGAAAAAGCTACTTTAACACTCTGCAAGCCTTTCCACTCCCAAAAACATGCACATGGAAGGAGCTGCTGCAAAAGCGATGCTGTGCTCGCTGCTGCTCCTCCTGAAGCTCTGGCTGCTAAATCTGAGGCTTTCCTTCCAATTTCAAGCTGCAAAGCACTTGCTGAATTCCAGGGAAAGTCCGGGAGGCATTTGCTGTGCTGGCACACTTTCTCCTTCCTAGACAGAGTGGAAAAGCTTTTCCCTGCCGTGTAGGCGACAAGAGACGCATTAGACGGCGATCCGGAGCTGTCCGAAGGTAAGCGCCTGTTGCCGGCCTCTTTCGGCACAAGCCCCCGCTCCGGAGCGCACCGCGGCCGGCAGGATGCTCTCTGCCGGCGAAGGTGCCGCTTCTCCGGCAAGGAAGCCTCTGCCGCTTCTCCAGCACACGGAGAGCGTGCTAGCTGCTGAAACGTGAAGAAAGAAGCTGCAGAAGACTGGCACTGAGCGTGCAGCTTTCCAGCGGAGAGAAAAAGCTACTTTAACACTCTGCAAGCCTTTCCACTCCCAAAAACATGCACATGGAAGGAGCTGCTGCAAAACCGATGCTGTGCTCGCTGCTGCTCCTCCTGAAGCTCTGGCTGCTAAATCTGAGGCTTTCCTTCCAATTTCAAGCTGCAAAGCACTTGCTGAATTGCAGGGAAAGTCCGGGAGGCATTTGCTGTGCTGGCACACTTTCTCCTTCCTAGACAGAGTGGAAAAGCTTTTCCCTGCCGTGTAGGCGACAAGAGACGCATTAGACGGCGATCCGGAGCTGTCCGAAGGTAAGCACCTGTTGCCGGCCTCTTTCGGCACAAGCCCCCGCTCCGGAGCGCACCGCGGCCGGCAGGATGCTCTCTGCCGGCGAAGGTGCCGCTTCTCCGGCAAGGAAGCCTCTGCCGCTTCTCCAGCACACGGAGAGCGTGCTAGCTGCTGAAACGTGAAGAAAGAAGCTGCAGAAGACTGGCACTGAGCGTGCAGCTTTCCAGCGGAGAGAAAAAGCTACTTTAACACTCTGCAAGCCTTTCCACTCCCAAAAACATGCACATGGAAGGAGCTGCTGCAAAACCGATGCTGTGCTCGCTGCTGCTCCTCCTGAAGCTCTAGCTGCTAAATCTGAGGCTTTCCTTCCAATTTCAAGCTGCAAAGCACTTGCTGAATTCCAGGGAAAGTCCGGGAGGCATTTGCTGTGCTGGCACACTTTCTCCTTCCTAGACAGAGTGGAAAAGCTTTTCCCTGCCGTGTAGGCGACAAGAGACGCATGAGACGGGCATCCGGAGCTGTCCGAAGGTAAGCGCCTGTTGCCGGCCTCTTTCGGCACAAGCCCCCGCTCCGGAGCGCACCGCGGCCGGCAGGATGCTCTCTGCCGGCGAAGGTGCCGCTTCTCCGGCAAGGAAGCCTCTGCCGCTTCTCCAGCACACGGAGAGCGTGCTAGCTGCTGAAACGTGAAGAAAGAAGCTGCAGAACACTGGCACTGAGCGTGCAGCTTTCCAGCGGAGAGAAAAAGCTACTTTAACACTCTGCAAGCCTTTCCACTCCCAAAAACATGCACATGGAAGGAGCTGCTGCAAAACCGATGCTGTGCTCGCTGCTGCTCCTCCTGAAGCTCTGGCTGCTAAATCTGAGGCTTTCCTTCCAATTTCAAGCTGCAAAGCACTTGCTGAATTGCAGGGAAAGTCCGGGAGGCATTTGCTGTGCTGGCACACTTTCTCCTTCCTAGACAGAGTGGAAAAGCTTTTCCCTGCCGTGTAGGCGACAAGAGACGCATGAGACGGGCATCCGGAGCTGTCCGAAGGTAAGCGCCTGTTGCCGGCCTCTTTCGGCACAAGCCCCCGCTCCGGAGCGCACCGCGGCCGGCAGGATGCTCTCTGCCGGCGAAGGTGCCGCTTCTCCGGCAAGGAAGCCTCTGCCGCTTCTCCAGCACACGGAGAGCGTGCTAGCTGCTGAAACGTGAAGAAAGAAGCTGCAGAAGACTGGCACTGAGCGTGCAGCTTTCCAGCGGAGAGAAAAAGCTACTTTAACACTCTGCAAGCCTTTCCACTCCCAAAAACATGCACATGGAAGGAGCTGCTGCAAAACCGATGCTGTGCTCGCTGCTGCTCCTCCTGAAGCTCTGGCTGCTAAATCTGAGGCTTTCCTTCCAATTTCAAGCTGCAAAGCACTTGCTGAATTCCAGGGAAAGTCCGGGAGGCATTTGCTGTGCTGGCACACTTTCTCCTTCCTAGACAGAGTGGAAAAGCTTTTCCCTGCCGTGTAGGCGACAAGAGACGCATGAGACGGGCATCCGGAGCTGTCCGAAGGTAAGCGCCTGTTGCCGGCCTCTTTCGGCACAAGCCCCCGCTCCGGAGCGCACCGCGGCCGGCAGGATGCTCTCTGCCGGCGAAGGTGCCGCTTCTCCGGCAAGGAAGCCTCTGCCGCTTCTCCAGCACACGGAGAGCGTGCTAGCTGCTGAAACGTGAAGAAAGAAGCTGCAGAAGACTGGCACTGAGCGTGCAGCTTTCCAGCGGAGAGAAAAAGCTACTTTAACACTCTGCAAGCCTTTCCACTCCCAAAAACATGCACATGGAAGGAGCTGCTGCAAAACCGATGCTGTGCTCGCTGCTGCTCCTCCTGAAGCTCTGGCTGCTAAATCTGAGGCTTTCCTTCCAATTTCAAGCTGCAAAGCACTTGCTGAATTCCAGGGAAAGCCCGGGAGGCATTTGCTGTGCTGGCACACTTTCTCCTTCCTAGACAGAGTGGAAAAGCTTTTCCCTGCCGTGTAGGCGACAAGAGACGCATTAGACGGGCATCCGGAGCTGTCCGAAGGTAAGCGCCTGTTGCCGGCCTCTTTCGGCACAAGCCCCCGCTCCGGAGCGCACCGCGGCCGGCAGGATGCTCTCTGCCGGCGAAGGTGCCGCTTCTCCGGCAAGGAAGCCTCTGCCGCTTCTCCAGCACACGGAGAGCGTGCTAGCTGCTGAAACGTGAAGAAAGAAGCTGCAGAAGACTGGCACTGAGCGTGCAGCTTTCCAGCGGAGAGAAAAAGCTACTTGAACACTCTGCAAGCCTTTCCACTCCCAAAAACATGCACATGGAAGGAGCTGCTGCAAAAGCGATGCTGTGCTCGCTGCTGCTCCTCCTGAAGCTCTGGCTGCTAAATCTGAGGCTTTCCTTCCAATTTCAAGCTGCAAAGCACTTGGTGAATTCCAGGGAAAGTCCGGGAGGCATTTGCTGTGCTGGCACACTTTCTCCTTCCTAGACAGAGTGGAAAAGCTTTTCCCTGCCGTGTAGGCCACAAGAGACGCATTAGACGGCGATCCGGAGCTGTCCGAAGGTAAGCGCCTGTTGCCGGCCTCTTTCGGCACAAGCCCCCGCTCCGGAGCGCACCGCGGCCGGCAGGATGCTCTCTGCCGGCGAAGGTGCCGCTTCTCCGGCAAGGAAGCCTCTGCCGCTTCTCCAGCACACGGAGAGCGTGCTAGCTGCTGAAACGTGAAGAAAGAAGCTGCAGAACACTGGCACTGAGCGTGCAGCTTTCCAGCGGAGAGAAAAAGCTACTTTAACACTCTGCAAGCCTTTCCACTCCCAAAAACATGCACATGGAAGGAGCTGCTGCAAAACCGATGCTGTGCTCGCTGCTGCTCCTCCTGAAGCTCTGGCTGCTAAATCTGAGGCTTTCCTTCCAATTTCAAGCTGCAAAGCACTTGCTGAATTGCAGGGAAAGTCCGGGAGGCATTTGCTGTGCTGGCACACTTTCTCCTTCCTAGACAGAGTGGAAAAGCTTTTCCCTGCCGTGTAGGCGACAAGAGACGCATTAGACGGCGATCCGGAGCTGTCCGAAGGTAAGCGCCTGTTGCCGGCCTCTTTCGGCACAAGCCCCCGCTCCGGAGCGCACCGCGGCCGGCAGGATGCTCTCTGCCGGCGAAGGTGCCGCTTCTCCGGCAAGGAAGCCTCTGCCGCTTCTCCAGCACACGGAGAGCGTGCTAGCTGCTGAAACGTGAAGAAAGAAGCTGCAGAAGACTGGCACTGAGCGTGCAGCTTTCCAGCGGAGAGAAAAAGCTACTTTAACACTCTGCAAGCCTTTCCACTCCCAAAAACATGCACATGGAAGGAGCTGCTGCAAAACCGATGCTGTGCTCGCTGCTGCTCCTCCTGAAGCTCTGGCTGCTAAATCTGAGGCTTTCCTTCCAATTTCAAGCTGCAAAGCACTTGCTGAATTCCAGGGAAAGTCCGGGAGGCATTTGCTGTGCTGGCACACTTTCTCCTTCCTAGACAGAGTGGAAAAGCTTTTCCCTGCCGTGTAGGCGACAAGAGACGCATGAGACGGGCATCCGGAGCTGTCCGAAGGTAAGCGCCTGTTGCCGGCCTCTTTCGGCACAAGCCCCCGCTCCGGAGCGCACCGCGGCCGGCAGGATGCTCTCTGCCGGCGAAGGTGCCGCTTCTCCGGCAAGGAAGCCTCTGCCGCTTCTCCAGCACACGGAGAGCGTGCTAGCTGCTGAAACGTGAAGAAAGAAGCTGCAGAAGACTGGCACTGAGCGTGCAGCTTTCCAGCGGAGAGAAAAAGCTACTTTAACACTCTGCAAGCCTTTCCACTCCCAAAAACATGCACATGGAAGGAGCTGCTGCAAAACCGATGCTGTGCTCGCTGCTGCTCCTCCTGAAGCTCTGGCTGCTAAATCTGAGGCTTTCCTTCCAATTTCAAGCTGCAAAGCACTTGCTGAATTCCAGGGAAAGCCCGGGAGGCATTTGCTGTGCTGGCACACTTTCTCCTTCCTAGACAGAGTGGAAAAGCTTTTCCCTGCCGTGTAGGCGACAAGAGACGCATTAGACGGCGATCCGGAGCTGTCCGAAGGTAAGCGCCTGTTGCCGGCCTCTTTCGGCACAAGCCCCCGCTCCGGAGCGCACCGCGGCCGGCAGGATGCTCTCTGCCGGCGAAGGTGCCGCTTCTCCGGCAAGGAAGCCTCTGCCGCTTCTCCAGCACACGGAGAGCGTGCTAGCTGCTGAAACGTGAAGAAAGAAGCTGCAGAAGACTGGCACTGAGCGTGCAGCTTTCCAGCGGAGAGAAAAAGCTACTTTAACACTCTGCAAGCCTTTCCACTCCCAAAAACATGCACATGGAAGGAGCTGCTGCAAAACCGATGCTGTGCTCGCTGCTGCTCCTCCTGAAGCTCTGGCTGCTAAATCTGAGGCTTTCCTTCCAATTTCAAGCTGCAAAGCACTTGCTGAATTCCAGGGAAAGTCCGGGAGGCATTTGCTGTGCTGGCACACTTTCTCCTTCCTAGACAGAGTGGAAAAGCTTTTCCCTGCCGTGTAGGCGACAAGAGACGCATTAGACGGGCATCCGGAGCTGTCCGAAGGTAAGCGCCTGTTGCCGGCCTCTTTCGGCACAAGCCCCCGCTCCGGAGCGCACCGCGGCCGGCAGGATGCTCTCTGCCGGCGAAGGTGCCGCTTCTCCGGCAAGGAAGCCTCTGCCGCTTCTCCAGCACACGGAGAGCGTGCTAGCTGCTGAAACGTGAAGAAAGAAGCTGCAGAAGACTGGCACTGAGCGTGCAGCTTTCCAGCGGAGAGAAAAAGCTACTTTAACACTCTGCAAGCCTTTCCACTCCCAAAAACATGCACATGGAAGGAGCTGCTGCAAAACCGATGCTGTGCTCGCTGCTGCTCCTCCTGAAGCTCTGGCTGCTAAATCTGAGGCTTTCCTTCCAATTTCAAGCTGCAAAGCACTTGCTGAATTCCAGGGAAAGTCCGGGAGGCATTTGCTGTGCTGGCACACTTTCTCCTTCCTAGACAGAGTGGAAAAGCTTTTCCCTGCCGTGGAGGCGACAAGAGACGCATGAGACGGGCATCCGGAGCTGTCCGAAGGTAAGCGCCTGTTGCCGGCCTCTTTCGGCACAAGCCCCCGCTCCGGAGCGCACCGCGGCCGGCAGGATGCTCTCTGCCGGCGAAGGTGCCGCTTCTCCGGCAAGGAAGCCTCTGCCGCTTCTCCAGCACACGGAGAGCGTGCTAGCTGCTGAAACGTGAAGAAAGAAGCTGCAGAACACTGGCACTGAGCGTGCAGCTTTCCAGCGGAGAGAAAAAGCTACTTTAACACTCTGCAAGCCTTTCCACTCCCAAAAACATGCACATGGAAGGAGCTGCTGCAAAACCGATGCTGTGCTCGCTGCTGCTCCTCCTGAAGCTCTGGCTGCTAAATCTGAGGCTTTCCTTCCAATTTCAAGCTGCAAAGCACTTGCTGAATTGCAGGGAAAGTCCGGGAGGCATTTGCTGTGCTGGCACACTTTCTCCTTCCTAGACAGAGTGGAAAAGCTTTTCCCTGCCGTGTAGGCGACAAGAGACGCATTAGACGGCGATCCGGAGCTGTCCGAAGGTAAGCGCCTGTTGCCGGCCTCTTTCGGCACAAGCCCCCGCTCCGGAGCGCACCGCGGCCGGCAGGATGCTCTCTGCCGGCGAAGGTGCCGCTTCTCCGGCAAGGAAGCCTCTGCCGCTTCTCCAGCACACGGAGAGCGTGCTAGCTGCTGAAACGTGAAGAAAGAAGCTGCAGAAGACTGGCACTGAGCGTGCAGCTTTCCAGCGGAGAGAAAAAGCTACTTTAACACTCTGCAAGCCTTTCCACTCCCAAAAACATGCACATGGAAGGAGCTGCTGCAAAACCGATGCTGTGCTCGCTGCTGCTCCTCCTGAAGCTCTAGCTGCTAAATCTGAGGCTTTCCTTCCAATTTCAAGCTGCAAAGCACTTGCTGAATTCCAGGGAAAGTCCGGGAGGCATTTGCTGTGCTGGCACACTTTCTCCTTCCTAGACAGAGTGGAAAAGCTTTTCCCTGCCGTGTAGGCGACAAGAGACGCATGAGACGGGCATCCGGAGCTGTCCGAAGGTAAGCGCCTGTTGCCGGCCTCTTTCGGCACAAGCCCCCGCTCCGGAGCGCACCGCGGCCGGCAGGATGCTCTCTGCCGGCGAAGGTGCCGCTTCTCCGGCAAGGAAGCCTCTGCCGCTTCTCCAGCACACGGAGAGCGTGCTAGCTGCTGAAACGTGAAGAAAGAAGCTGCAGAACACTGGCACTGAGCGTGCAGCTTTCCAGCGGAGAGAAAAAGCTACTTTAACACTCTGCAAGCCTTTCCACTCCCAAAAACATGCACATGGAAGGAGCTGCTGCAAAACCGATGCTGTGCTCGCTGCTGCTCCTCCTGAAGCTCTGGCTGCTAAATCTGAGGCTTTCCTTCCAATTTCAAGCTGCAAAGCACTTGCTGAATTCAAGGGAAAGTCCGGGAGGCATTTGCTGTGCTGGCACACTTTCTCCTTCCTAGACAGAGTGGAAAAGCTTTTCCCTGCCGTGTAGGCGACAAGAGACGCATGAGACGGGCATCCGGAGCTGTCCGAAGGTAAGCGCCTGTTGCCGGCCTCTTTCGGCACAAGCCCCCGCTCCGGAGCGCACCGCGGCCGGCAGGATGCTCTCTGCCGGCGAAGGTGCCGCTTCTCCGGCAAGGAAGCCTCTGCCGCTTCTCCAGCACACGGAGAGCGTGCTAGCTGCTGAAACGTGAAGAAAGAAGCTGCAGAACACTGGCACTGAGCGTGCAGCTTTCCAGCGGAGAGAAAAAGCTACTTTAACACTCTGCAAGCCTTTCCACTCCCAAAAACATGCACATGGAAGGAGCTGCTGCAAAACCGATGCTGTGCTCGCTGCTGCTCCTCCTGAAGCTCTGGCTGCTAAATCTGAGGCTTTCCTTCCAATTTCAAGCTGCAAAGCACTTGCTGAATTCCAGGGAAAGTCCGGGAGGCATTTGCTGTGCTGGCACACTTTCTCCTTCCTAGACAGAGTGGAAAAGCTTTTCCCTGCCGTGTAGGCGACAAGAGACGCATGAGACGGGCATCCGGAGCTGTCCGAAGGTAAGCGCCTGTTGCCGGCCTCTTTCGGCACAAGCCCCCGCTCCGGAGCGCACCGCGGCCGGCAGGACGCTCTCTGCCGGCGAAGGTGCCGCTTCTCCGGCAAGGAAGCCTCTGCCGCTTCTCCAGCACACGGAGAGCGTGCTAGCTGCTGAAACGTGAAGAAAGAAGCTGCAGAAGACTGGCACTGAGCGTGCAGCTTTCCAGCGGAGAGAAAAAGCTACTTTAACACTCTGCAAGCCTTTCCACTCCCAAAAACATGCACATGGAAGGAGCTGCTGCAAAACCGATGCTGTGCTCGCTGCTGCTCCTCCTGAAGCTCTGGCTGCTAAATCTGAGGCTTTCCTTCCAATTTCAAGCTGCAAAGCACTTGCTGAATTCCAGGGAAAGCCCGGGAGGCATTTGCTGTGCTGGCACACTTTCTCCTTCCTAGACAGAGTGGAAAAGCTTTTCCCTGCCGTGTAGGCGACAAGAGACGCATTAGACGGCGATCCGGAGCTGTCCGAAGGTAAGCGCCTGTTGCCGGCCTCTTTCGGCACAAGCCCCCGCTCCGGAGCGCACCGCGGCCGGCAGGATGCTCTCTGCCGGCGAAGGTGCCGCTTCTCCGGCAAGGAAGCCTCTGCCGCTTCTCCAGCACACGGAGAGCGTGCTAGCTGCTGAAACGTGAAGAAAGAAGCTGCAGAAGACTGGCACTGAGCGTGCAGCTTTCCAGCGGAGAGAAAAAGCTACTTGAACACTCTGCAAGCCTTTCCACTCCCAAAAACATGCACATGGAAGGAGCTGCTGCAAAAGCGATGCTGTGCTCGCTGCTGCTCCTCCTGAAGCTCTGGCTGCTAAATCTGAGGCTTTCCTTCCAATTTCAAGCTGCAAAGCACTTGCTGAATTCCAGGGAAAGTCCGGGAGGCATTTGCTGTGCTGGCACACTTTCTCCTTCCTAGACAGAGTGGAAAAGCTTTTCCCTGCCGTGTAGGCGACAAGAGACGCATGAGACGGGCATCCGGAGCTGTCCGAAGGTAAGCGCCTGTTGCCGGCCTCTTTCGGCACAAGCCCCCGCTCCGGAGCGCACCGCGGCCGGCAGGATGCTCTCTGCCGGCGAAGGTGCCGCTTCTCCGGCAAGGAAGCCTCTGCCGCTTCTCCAGCACACGGAGAGCGTGCTAGCTGCTGAAACGTGAAGAAAGAAGCTGCAGAAGACTGGCACTGAGCGTGCAGCTTTCCAGCGGAGAGAAAAAGCTACTTTAACACTCTGCAAGCCTTTCCACTCCCAAAAACATGCACATGGAAGGAGCTGCTGCAAAACCGATGCTGTGCTCGCTGCTGCTCCTCCTGAAGCTCTGGCTGCTAAATCTGAGGCTTTCCTTCCAATTTCAAGCTGCAAAGCACTTGCTGAATTCCAGGGAAAGTCCGGGAGGCATTTGCTGTGCTGGCACACTTTCTCCTTCCTAGACAGAGTGGAAAAGCTTTTCCCTGCCGTGGAGGCGACAAGAGACGCATTAGACGGCGATCCGGAGCTGTCCGAAGGTAAGCGCCTGTTGCCGGCCTCTTTCGGCACAAGCCCCCGCTCCGGAGCGCACCGCGGCCGGCAGGATGCTCTCTGCCGGCGAAGGTGCCGCTTCTCCGGCAAGGAAGCCTCGGCCGCTTCTCCAGCACACGGAGAGCGTGCTAGCTGCTGAAACGTGAAGAAAGAAGCTGCAGAAGACTGGCACTGAGCGTGCAGCTTTCCAGCGGAGAGAAAAAGCTACTTTAACACTCTGCAAGCCTTTCCACTCCCAAAAACATGCACATGGAAGGAGCTGCTGCAAAACCGATGCTGTGCTCGCTGCTGCTCCTCCTGAAGCTCTGGCTGCTAAATCTGAGGCTTTCCTTCCAATTTCAAGCTGCAAAGCACTTGCTGAATTCCAGGGAAAGTCCGGGAGGCATTTGCTGTGCTGGCACACTTTCTCCTTCCTAGACAGAGTGGAAAAGCTTTTCCCTGCCGTGGAGGCGACAAGAGACGCATTAGACGGCGATCCGGAGCTGTCCGAAGGTAAGCGCCTGTTGCCGGCCTCTTTCGGCACAAGCCCCCGCTCCGGAGCGCACCGCGGCCGGCAGGATGCTCTCTGCCGGCGAAGGTGCCGCTTCTCCGGCAAGGAAGCCTCGGCCGCTTCTCCAGCACACGGAGAGCGTGCTAGCTGCTGAAACGTGAAGAAAGAAGCTGCAGAAGACTGGCACTGAGCGTGCAGCTTTCCAGCGGAGAGAAAAAGCTACTTTAACACTCTGCAAGCCTTTCCACTCCCAAAAACATGCACATGGAAGGAGCTGCTGCAAAACCGATGCTGTGCTCGCTGCTGCTCCTCCTGAAGCTCTGGCTGCTAAATCTGAGGCTTTCCTTCCAATTTCAAGCTGCAAAGCACTTGCTGAATTCCAGGGAAAGTCCGGGAGGCATTTGCTGTGCTGGCACACTTTCTCCTTCCTAGACAGAGTGGAAAAGCTTTTCCCTGCCGTGGAGGCGACAAGAGACGCATTAGACGGCGATCCGGAGCTGTCCGAAGGTAAGCGCCTGTTGCCGGCCTCTTTCGGCACAAGCCCCCGCTCCGGAGCGCACCGCGGCCGGCAGGATGCTCTCTGCCGGCGAAGGTGCCGCTTCTCCGGCAAGGAAGCCTCTGCCGCTTCTCCAGCACACGGAGAGCGTGCTAGCTGCTGAAACGTGAAGAAAGAAGCTGCAGAACACTGGCACTGAGCGTGCAGCTTTCCAGCGGAGAGAAAAAGCTACTTTAACACTCTGCAAGCCTTTCCACTCCCAAAAACATGCACATGGAAGGAGCTGCTGCAAAACCGATGCTGTGCTCGCTGCTGCTCCTCCTGAAGCTCTGGCTGCTAAATCTGAGGCTTTCCTTCCAATTTCAAGCTGCAAAGCACTTGCTGAATTGCAGGGAAAGTCCGGGAGGCATTTGCTGTGCTGGCACACTTTCTCCTTCCTAGACAGAGTGGAAAAGCTTTTCCCTGCCGTGTAGGCGACAAGAGACGCATTAGACGGCGATCCGGAGCTGTCCGAAGGTAAGCGCCTGTTGCCGGCCTCTTTCGGCACAAGCCCCCGCTCCGGAGCGCACCGCGGCCGGCAGGATGCTCTCTGCCGGCGAAGGTGCCGCTTCTCCGGCAAGGAAGCCTCTGCCGCTTCTCCAGCACACGGAGAGCGTGCTAGCTGCTGAAACGTGAAGAAAGAAGCTGCAGAAGACTGGCACTGAGCGTGCAGCTTTCCAGCGGAGAGAAAAAGCTACTTTAACACTCTGCAAGCCTTTCCACTCCCAAAAACATGCACATGGAAGGAGCTGCTGCAAAACCGATGCTGTGCTCGCTGCTGCTCCTCCTGAAGCTCTGGCTGCTAAATCTGAGGCTTTCCTTCCAATTTCAAGCTGCAAAGCACTTGCTGAATTGCAGGGAAAGTCCGGGAGGCATTTGCTGTGCTGGCACACTTTCTCCTTCCTAGACAGAGTGGAAAAGCTTTTCCCTGCCGTGTAGGCGACAAGAGACGCATTAGACGGCGATCCGGAGCTGTCCGAAGGTAAGCGCCTGTTGCCGGCCTCTTTCGGCACAAGCCCCCGCTCCGGAGCGCACCGCGGCCGGCAGGATGCTCTCTGCCGGCGAAGGTGCCGCTTCTCCGGCAAGGAAGCCTCTGCCGCTTCTCCAGCACACGGAGAGCGTGCTAGCTGCTGAAACGTGAAGAAAGAAGCTGCAGAAGACTGGCACTGAGCGTGCAGCTTTCCAGCGGAGAGAAACAGCTACTTTAACACTCTGCAAGCCTTTCCACTCCCAAAAACATGCACATGGAAGGAGCTGCTGCAAAACCGATGCTGTGCTCGCTGCTGCTCCTCCTGAAGCTCTGGCTGCTAAATCTGAGGCTTTCCTTCCAATTTCAAGCTGCAAAGCACTTGCTGAATTCCAGGGAAAGTCCGGGAGGCATTTGCTGTGCTGGCACACTTTCTCCTTCCTAGACAGAGTGGAAAAGCTTTTCCCTGCCGTGTAGGCGAGAAGAGACGCATTAGACGGCGATCCGGAGCTGTCCGAAGGTAAGCGCCTGTTGCCGGCCTCTTTCGGCACAAGCCCCCGCTCCGGAGCGCACCGCGGCCGGCAGGATGCTCTCTGCCGGCGAAGGTGCCGCTTCTCCGGCAAGGAAGCCTCTGCCGCTTCTCCAGCACACGGAGAGCGTGCTAGCTGCTGAAACGTGAAGAAAGAAGCTGCAGAAGACTGGCACTGAGCGTGCAGCTTTCCAGCGGAGAGAAAAAGCTACTTTAACACTCTGCAAGCCTTTCCACTCCCAAAAACATGCACATGGAAGGAGCTGCTGCAAAAGCGATGCTGTGCTCGCTGCTGCTCCTCCTGAAGCTCTGGCTGCTAAATCTGAGGCTTTCCTTCCAATTTCAAGCTGCAAAGCACTTGCTGAATTCCAGGGAAAGTCCGGGAGGCATTTGCTGTGCTGGCACACTTTCTCCTTCCTAGACAGAGTGGAAAAGCTTTTCCCTGCCGTGTAGGCGACAAGAGACGCATGAGACGGCGATCCGGAGCTGTCCGAAGGTAAGCGCCTGTTGCCGGCCTCTTTCGGCACAAGCCCCCGCTCCGGAGCGCACCGCGGCCGGCAGGATGCTCTCTGCCGGCGAAGGTGCCGCTTCTCCGGCAAGGAAGCCTCTGCCGCTTCTCCAGCACACGGAGAGCGTGCTAGCTGCTGAAACGTGAAGAAAGAAGCTGCAGAAGACTGGCACTGAGCGTGCAGCTTTCCAGCGGAGAGAAAAAGCTACTTTAACACTCTGCAAGCCTTTCCACTCCCAAAAACATGCACATGGAAGGAGCTGCTGCAAAACCGATGCTGTGCTCGCTGCTGCTCCTCCTGAAGCTCTGGCTGCTAAATCTGAGGCTTTCCTTCCAATTTCAAGCTGCAAAGCACTTGCTGAATTCCAGGGAAAGCCCGGGAGGCATTTGCTGTGCTGGCACACTTTCTCCTTCCTAGACAGAGTGGAAAAGCTTTTCCCTGCCGTGTAGGCGACAAGAGACGCATTAGACGGCGATCCGGAGCTGTCCGAAGGTAAGCGCCTGTTGCCGGCCTCTTTCGGCACAAGCCCCCGCTCCGGAGCGCACCGCGGCCGGCAGGATGCTCTCTGCCGGCGAAGGTGCCGCTTCTCCGGCAAGGAAGCCTCTGCCGCTTCTCCAGCACACGGAGAGCGTGCTAGCTGCTGAAACGTGAAGAAAGAAGCTGCAGAAGACTGGCACTGAGCGTGCAGCTTTCCAGCGGAGAGAAAAAGCTACTTTAACACTCTGCAAGCCTTTCCACTCCCAAAAACATGCACATGGAAGGAGCTGCTGCAAAACCGATGCTGTGCTCGCTGCTGCTCCTCCTGAAGCTCTGGCTGCTAAATCTGAGGCTTTCCTTCCAATTTCAAGCTGCAAAGCACTTGCTGAATTCCAGGGAAAGTCCGGGAGGCATTTGCTGTGCTGGCACACTTTCTCCTTCCTAGACAGAGTGGAAAAGCTTTTCCCTGCCGTGTAGGCGACAAGAGACGCATTAGACGGGCATCCGGAGCTGTCCGAAGGTAAGCGCCTGTTGCCGGCCTCTTTCGGCACAAGCCCCCGCTCCGGAGCGCACCGCGGCCGGCAGGATGCTCTCTGCCGGCGAAGGTGCCGCTTCTCCGGCAAGGAAGCCTCTGCCGCTTCTCCAGCACACGGAGAGCGTGCTAGCTGCTGAAACGTGAAGAAAGAAGCTGCAGAAGACTGGCACTGAGCGTGCAGCTTTCCAGCGGAGAGAAAAAGCTACTTTAACACTCTGCAAGCCTTTCCACTCCCAAAAACATGCACATGGAAGGAGCTGCTGCAAAACCGATGCTGTGCTCGCTGCTGCTCCTCCTGAAGCTCTGGCTGCTAAATCTGAGGCTTTCCTTCCAATTTCAAGCTGCAAAGCACTTGCTGAATTCCAGGGAAAGTCCGGGAGGCATTTGCTGTGCTGGCACACTTTCTCCTTCCTAGACAGAGTGGAAAAGCTTTTCCCTGCCGTGGAGGCGACAAGAGACGCATTAGACGGCGATCCGGAGCTGTCCGAAGGTAAGCGCCTGTTGCCGGCCTCTTTCGGCACAAGCCCCCGCTCCGGAGCGCACCGCGGCCGGCAGGATGCTCTCTGCCGGCGAAGGTGCCGCTTCTCCGGCAAGGAAGCCTCGGCCGCTTCTCCAGCACACGGAGAGCGTGCTAGCTGCTGAAACGTGAAGAAAGAAGCTGCAGAAGACTGGCACTGAGCGTGCAGCTTTCCAGCGGAGAGAAAAAGCTACTTTAACACTCTGCAAGCCTTTCCACTCCCAAAAACATGCACATGGAAGGAGCTGCTGCAAAACCGATGCTGTGCTCGCTGCTGCTCCTCCTGAAGCTCTGGCTGCTAAATCTGAGGCTTTCCTTCCAATTTCAAGCTGCAAAGCACTTGCTGAATTCCAGGGAAAGTCCGGGAGGCATTTGCTGTGCTGGCACACTTTCTCCTTCCTAGACAGAGTGGAAAAGCTTTTCCCTGCCGTGGAGGCGACAAGAGACGCATTAGACGGCGATCCGGAGCTGTCCGAAGGTAAGCGCCTGTTGCCGGCCTCTTTCGGCACAAGCCCCCGCTCCGGAGCGCACCGCGGCCGGCAGGATGCTCTCTGCCGGCGAAGGTGCCGCTTCTCCGGCAAGGAAGCCTCGGCCGCTTCTCCAGCACACGGAGAGCGTGCTAGCTGCTGAAACGTGAAGAAAGAAGCTGCAGAAGACTGGCACTGAGCGTGCAGCTTTCCAGCGGAGAGAAAAAGCTACTTTAACACTCTGCAAGCCTTTCCACTCCCAAAAACATGCACATGGAAGGAGCTGCTGCAAAACCGATGCTGTGCTCGCTGCTGCTCCTCCTGAAGCTCTGGCTGCTAAATCTGAGGCTTTCCTTCCAATTTCAAGCTGCAAAGCACTTGCTGAATTCCAGGGAAAGTCCGGGAGGCATTTGCTGTGCTGGCACACTTTCTCCTTCCTAGACAGAGTGGAAAAGCTTTTCCCTGCCGTGGAGGCGACAAGAGACGCATTAGACGGCGATCCGGAGCTGTCCGAAGGTAAGCGCCTGTTGCCGGCCTCTTTCGGCACAAGCCCCCGCTCCGGAGCGCACCGCGGCCGGCAGGATGCTCTCTGCCGGCGAAGGTGCCGCTTCTCCGGCAAGGAAGCCTCTGCCGCTTCTCCAGCACACGGAGAGCGTGCTAGCTGCTGAAACGTGAAGAAAGAAGCTGCAGAACACTGGCACTGAGCGTGCAGCTTTCCAGCGGAGAGAAAAAGCTACTTTAACACTCTGCAAGCCTTTCCACTCCCAAAAACATGCACATGGAAGGAGCTGCTGCAAAACCGATGCTGTGCTCGCTGCTGCTCCTCCTGAAGCTCTGGCTGCTAAATCTGAGGCTTTCCTTCCAATTTCAAGCTGCAAAGCACTTGCTGAATTGCAGGGAAAGTCCGGGAGGCATTTGCTGTGCTGGCACACTTTCTCCTTCCTAGACAGAGTGGAAAAGCTTTTCCCTGCCGTGTAGGCCACAAGAGACGCATTAGACGGCGATCCGGAGCTGTCCGAAGGTAAGCGCCTGTTGCCGGCCTCTTTCGGCACAAGCCCCCGCTCCGGAGCGCACCGCGGCCGGCAGGATGCTCTCTGCCGGCGAAGGTGCCGCTTCTCCGGCAAGGAAGCCTCTGCCGCTTCTCCAGCACACGGAGAGCGTGCTAGCTGCTGAAACGTGAAGAAAGAAGCTGCAGAAGACTGGCACTGAGCGTGCAGCTTTCCAGCGGAGAGAAAAAGCTACTTTAACACTCTGCAAGCCTTTCCACTCCCAAAAACATGCACATGGAAGGAGCTGCTGCAAAACCGATGCTGTGCTCGCTGCTGCTCCTCCTGAAGCTCTGGCTGCTAAATCTGAGGCTTTCCTTCCAATTTCAAGCTGCAAAGCACTTGCTGAATTGCAGGGAAAGTCCGGGAGGCATTTGCTGTGCTGGCACACTTTCTCCTTCCTAGACAGAGTGGAAAAGCTTTTCCCTGCCGTGTAGGCGACAAGAGACGCATTAGACGGCGATCCGGAGCTGTCCGAAGGTAAGCGCCTGTTGCCGGCCTCTTTCGGCACAAGCCCCCGCTCCGGAGCGCACCGCGGCCGGCAGGATGCTCTCTGCCGGCGAAGGTGCCGCTTCTCCGGCAAGGAAGCCTCTGCCGCTTCTCCAGCACACGGAGAGCGTGCTAGCTGCTGAAACGTGAAGAAAGAAGCTGCAGAAGACTGGCACTGAGCGTGCAGCTTTCCAGCGGAGAGAAACAGCTACTTTAACACTCTGCAAGCCTTTCCACTCCCAAAAACATGCACATGGAAGGAGCTGCTGCAAAACCGATGCTGTGCTCGCTGCTGCTCCTCCTGAAGCTCTGGCTGCTAAATCTGAGGCTTTCCTTCCAATTTCAAGCTGCAAAGCACTTGCTGAATTCCAGGGAAAGTCCGGGAGGCATTTGCTGTGCTGGCACACTTTCTCCTTCCTAGACAGAGTGGAAAAGCTTTTCCCTGCCGTGTAGGCGAGAAGAGACGCATTAGACGGCGATCCGGAGCTGTCCGAAGGTAAGCGCCTGTTGCCGGCCTCTTTCGGCACAAGCCCCCGCTCCGGAGCGCACCGCGGCCGGCAGGATGCTCTCTGCCGGCGAAGGTGCCGCTTCTCCGGCAAGGAAGCCTCTGCCGCTTCTCCAGCACACGGAGAGCGTGCTAGCTGCTGAAACGTGAAGAAAGAAGCTGCAGAAGACTGGCACTGAGCGTGCAGCTTTCCAGCGGAGAGAAAAAGCTACTTTAACACTCTGCAAGCCTTTCC
This sequence comes from Fringilla coelebs, assembly GCF_963513975.1. Lineage (NCBI taxonomy): Eukaryota > Metazoa > Chordata > Aves > Passeriformes > Fringillidae > Fringilla > Fringilla coelebs. Next base: position 780,659 of record NW_028167444.1, read on the forward strand.
ACTCCCAAAAACATGCACATGGAAGGAGCTGCTGCAAAAGCGATGCTGTGCTCGCTGCTGCTCCTCCTGAAGCTCTGGCTGCTAAATCTGAGGCTTTCCTTCCAATTTCAAGCTGCAAAGCACTTGCTGAATTCCAGGGAAAGTCCGGGAGGCATTTGCTGTGCTGGCACACTTTCTCCTTCCTAGACAGAGTGGAAAAGCTTTTCCCTGCCGTGTAGGCGACAAGAGACGCATTAGATGGCGATCCGGAGCTGTCCGAAGGTAAGCGCCTGTTGCCGGCCTCTTTCGGCACAAGCCCCCGCTCCGGAGCGCACCGCGGCCGGCAGGATGCTCTCTGCCGGCGAAGGTGCCGCTTCTCCGGCAAGGAAGCCTCTGCCGCTTCTCCAGCACACGGAGAGCGTGCTAGCTGCTGAAACGTGAAGAAAGAAGCTGCAGAAGACTGGCACTGAGCGTGCAGCTTTCCAGCGGAGAGAAAAAGCTACTTTAACACTCTGCAAGCCTTTCCACTCCCAAAAACATGCACATGGAAGGAGCTGCTGCAAAACCGATGCTGTGCTCGCTGCTGCTCCTCCTGAAGCTCTGGCTGCTAAATCTGAGGCTTTCCTTCCAATTTCAAGCTGCAAAGCACTTGCTGAATTCCAGGGAAAGTCCGGGAGGCATTTGCTGTGCTGGCACACTTTCTCCTTCCTAGACAGAGTGGAAAAGCTTTTCCCTGCCGTGTAGGCGACAAGAGACGCATTAGACGGCGATCCGGAGCTGTCCGAAGGTAAGCGCCTGTTGCCGGCCTCTTTCGGCACAAGCCCCCGCTCCGGAGCGCACCGCGGCCGGCAGGATGCTCTCTGCCGGCGAAGGTGCCGCTTCTCCGGCAAGGAAGCCTCTGCCGCTTCTCCAGCACACGGAGAGCGTGCTAGCTGCTGAAACGTGAAGAAAGAAGCTGCAGAAGACTGGCACTGAGCGTGCAGCTTTCCAGCGGAGAGAAAAAGCTACTTTAACACTCTGCAAGCCTTTCCACTCCCAAAAACATGCACATGGAAGGAGCTGCTGCAAAACCGATGCTGTGCTCGCTGCTGCTCCTCCTGAAGCTCTGGCTGCTAAATCTGAGGCTTTCCTTCCAATTTCAAGCTGCAAAGCACTTGCTGAATTCCAGGGAAAGTCCGGGAGGCATTTGCTGTGCTGGCACACTTTCTCCTTCCTAGACAGAGTGGAAAAGCTTTTCCCTGCCGTGTAGGCGACAAGAGACGCATGAGACGGGCATCCGGAGCTGTCCGAAGGTAAGCGCCTGTTGCCGGCCTCTTTCGGCACAAGTCCCCGCTCCGGAGCGCACCGCGGCCGGCAGGATGCTCTCTGCCGGCGAAGGTGCCGCTTCTCCGGCAAGGAAGCCTCTGCCGCTTCTCCAGCACACGGAGAGCGTGCTAGCTGCTGAAACGTGAAGAAAGAAGCTGCAGAAGACTGGCACTGAGCGTGCAGCTTTCCAGCGGAGAGAAAAAGCTACTTTAACACTCTGCAAGCCTTTCCACTCCCAAAAACATGCACATGGAAGGAGCTGCTGCAAAACCGATGCTGTGCTCGCTGCTGCTCCTCCTGAAGCTCTGGCTGCTAAATCTGAGGCTTTCCTTCCAATTTCAAGCTGCAAAGCACTTGCTGAATTCAAGGGAAAGTCCGGGAGGCATTTGCTGTGCTGGCACACTTTCTCCTTCCTAGACAGAGTGGAAAAGCTTTTCCCTGCCGTGTAGGCGACAAGAGACGCATTAGACGGCGATCCGGAGCTGTCCGAAGGTAAGCGCCTGTTGCCGGCCTCTTTCGGCACAAGCCCCCGCTCCGGAGCGCACCGCGGCCGGCAGGATGCTCTCTGCCGGCGAAGGTGCCGCTTCTCCGGCAAGGAAGCCTCTGCCGCTTCTCCAGCACACGGAGAGCGTGCTAGCTGCTGAAACGTGAAGAAAGAAGCTGCAGAAGACTGGCACTGAGCGTGCAGCTTTCCAGCGGAGAGAAAAAGCTACTTTAACACTCTGCAAGCCTTTCCACTCCCAAAAACATGCACATGGAAGGAGCTGCTGCAAAACCGATGCTGTGCTCGCTGCTGCTCCTCCTGAAGCTCTGGCTGCTAAATCTGAGGCTTTCCTTCCAATTTCAAGCTGCAAAGCACTTGCTGAATTCCAGGGAAAGTCCGGGAGGCATTTGCTGTGCTGGCACACTTTCTCCTTCCTAGACAGAGTGGAAAAGCTTTTCCCTGCCGTGTAGGCGACAAGAGACGCATTAGACGGCGATCCGGAGCTGTCCGAAGGTAAGCGCCTGTTGCCGGCCTCTTTCGGCACAAGCCCCCGCTCCGGAGCGCACCGCGGCCGGCAGGATGCTCTCTGCCGGCGAAGGTGCCGCTTCTCCGGCAAGGAAGCCTCTGCCGCTTCTCCAGCACACGGAGAGCGTGCTAGCTGCTGAAACGTGAAGAAAGAAGCTGCAGAAGACTGGCACTGAGCGTGCAGCTTTCCAGCGGAGAAGACAGCTACTTTAACACTCTGCAAGCCTTTCCACTCCCAAAAACATGCACATGGAAGGAGCTGCTGCAAAACCGATGCTGTGCTCGCTGCTGCTCCTCCTGAAGCTCTGGCTGCTAAATCTGAGGCTTTCCTTCCAATTTCAAGCTGCAAAGCACTTGCTGAATTGCAGGGAAAGCCCGGGAGGCATTTGCTGTGCTGGCACACTTTCTCCTTCCTAGACAGAGTGGAAAAGCTTTTCCCTGCCGTGTAGGCGACAAGAGACGCATTAGACGGCGATCCGGAGCTGTCCGAAGGTAAGCGCCTGTTGCCGGCCTCTTTCGGCACAAGTCCCCGCTCCGGAGCGCACCGCGGCCGGCAGGATGCTCTCTGCCGGCGAAGGTGCCGCTTCTCCGGCAAGGAAGCCTCTGCCGCTTCTCCAGCACACGGAGAGCGTGCTAGCTGCTGAAACGTGAAGAAAGAAGCTGCAGAAGACTGGCACTGAGCGTGCAGCTTTCCAGCGGAGAAGACAGCTACTTTAACACTCTGCAAGCCTTTCCACTCCCAAAAACATGCACATGGAAGGAGCTGCTGCAAAACCGATGCTGTGCTCGCTGCTGCTCCTCCTGAAGCTCTGGCTGCTAAATCTGAGGCTTTCCTTCCAATTTCAAGCTGCAAAGCACTTGCTGAATTCCAGGGAAAGCCCGGGAGGCATTTGCTGTGCTGGCACACTTTCTCCTTCCTAGACAGAGTGGAAAAGCTTTTCCCTGCCGTGTAGGCGACAAGAGACGCATGAGACGGGCATCCGGAGCTGTCCGAAGGTAAGCGCCTGTTGCCGGCCTCTTTCGGCACAAGTCCCCGCTCCGGAGCGCACCGCGGCCGGCAGGATGCTCTCTGCCGGCGAAGGTGCCGCTTCTCCGGCAAGGAAGCCTCTGCCGCTTCTCCAGCACACGGAGAGCGTGCTAGCTGCTGAAACGTGAAGAAAGAAGCTGCAGAACACTGGCACTGAGCGTGCAGCTTTCCAGCGGAGAGAAAAAGCTACTTTAACACTCTGCAAGCCTTTCCACTCCCAAAAACATGCACATGGAAGGAGCTGCTGCAAAAGCGATGCTGTGCTCGCTGCTGCTCCTCCTGAAGCTCTGGCTGCTAAATCTGAGGCTTTCCTTCCAATTTCAAGCTGCAAAGCACTTGCTGAATTGCAGGGAAAGTCCGGGAGGCATTTGCTGTGCTGGCACACTTTCTCCTTCCTAGACAGAGTGGAAAAGCTTTTCCCTGCCGCGTAGGCGACAAGAGACGCATTAGACGGCGATCCGGAGCTGTCCGAAGGTAAGCGCCTGTTGCCGGCCTCTTTCGGCACAAGCCCCCGCTCCGGAGCGCACCGCGGCCGGCAGGATGCTCTCTGCCGGCGAAGGTGCCGCTTCTCCGGCAAGGAAGCCTCTGCCGCTTCTCCAGCACACGGAGAGCGTGCTAGCTGCTGAAACGTGAAGAAAGAAGCTGCAGAACACTGGCACTGAGCGTGCAGCTTTCCAGCGGAGAGAAAAAGCTACTTTAACACTCTGCAAGCCTTTCAACTCCCAAAAACATGCACATGGAAGGAGCTGCTGCAAAACCGATGCTGTGCTCGCTGCTGCTCCTCCTGAAGCTCTGGCTGCTAAATCTGAGGCTTTCCTTCCAATTTCAAGCTGCAAAGCACTTGCTGAATTCCAGGGAAAGTCCGGGAGGCATTTGCTGTGCTGGCACACTTTCTCCTTCCTAGACAGAGTGGAAAAGCTTTTCCCTGCCGTGTAGGCGACAAGAGACGCATTAGACGGCGATCCGGAGCTGTCCGAAGGTAAGCGCCTGTTGCCGGCCTCTTTCGGCACAAGCCCCCGCTCCGGAGCGCACCGCGGCCGGCAGGATGCTCTCTGCCGGCGAAGGTGCCGCTTCTCCGGCAAGGAAGCCTCTGCCGCTTCTCCAGCACACGGAGAGCGTGCTAGCTGCTGAAACGTGAAGAAAGAAGCTGCAGAAGACTGGCACTGAGCGTGCAGCTTTCCAGCGGAGAGAAAAAGCTACTTTAACACTCTGCAAGCCTTTCCACTCCCAAAAACATGCACATGGAAGGAGCTGCTGCAAAACCGATGCTGTGCTCGCTGCTGCTCCTCCTGAAGCTCTGGCTGCTAAATCTGAGGCTTTCCTTCCAATTTCAAGCTGCAAAGCACTTGCTGAATTGCAGGGAAAGTCCGGGAGGCATTTGCTGTGCTGGCACACTTTCTCCTTCCTAGACAGAGTGGAAAAGCTTTTCCCTGCCGTGTAGGCGACAAGAGACGCATTAGACGGCGATCCGGAGCTGTCCGAAGGTAAGCGCCTGTTGCCGGCCTCTTTCGGCACAAGCCCCCGCTCCGGAGCGCACCGCGGCCGGCAGGATGCTCTCTGCCGGCGAAGGTGCCGCTTCTCCGGCAAGGAAGCCTCTGCCGCTTCTCCAGCACACGGAGAGCGTGCTAGCTGCTGAAACGTGAAGAAAGAAGCTGCAGAAGACTGGCACTGAGCGTGCAGCTTTCCAGCGGAGAGAAAAAGCTACTTTAACACTCTGCAAGCCTTTCCACTCCCAAAAACATGCACATGGAAGGAGCTGCTGCAAAAGCGATGCTGTGCTCGCTGCTGCTCCTCCTGAAGCTCTGGCTGCTAAATCTGAGGCTTTCCTTCCAATTTCAAGCTGCAAAGCACTTGCTGAATTCCAGGGAAAGTCCGGGAGGCATTTGCTGTGCTGGCACACTTTCTCCTTCCTAGACAGAGTGGAAAAGCTTTTCCCTGCCGTGTAGGCGACAAGAGACGCATTAGATGGCGATCCGGAGCTGTCCGAAGGTAAGCGCCTGTTGCCGGCCTCTTTCGGCACAAGCCCCCGCTCCGGAGCGCACCGCGGCCGGCAGGATGCTCTCTGCCGGCGAAGGTGCCGCTTCTCCGGCAAGGAAGCCTCTGCCGCTTCTCCAGCACACGGAGAGCGTGCTAGCTGCTGAAACGTGAAGAAAGAAGCTGCAGAAGACTGGCACTGAGCGTGCAGCTTTCCAGCGGAGAGAAACAGCTACTTTAACACTCTGCAAGCCTTTCCACTCCCAAAAACATGCACATGGAAGGAGCTGCTGCAAAACCGATGCTGTGCTCGCTGCTGCTCCTCCTGAAGCTCTGGCTGCTAAATCTGAGGCTTTCCTTCCAATTTCAAGCTGCAAAGCACTTGCTGAATTCCAGGGAAAGTCCGGGAGGCATTTGCTGTGCTGGCACACTTTCTCCTTCCTAGACAGAGTGGAAAAGCTTTTCCCTGCCGTGTAGGCCACAAGAGACGCATTAGACGGCGATCCGGAGCTGTCCGAAGGTAAGCGCCTGTTGCCGGCCTCTTTCGGCACAAGCCCCCGCTCCGGAGCGCACCGCGGCCGGCAGGATGCTCTCTGCCGGCGAAGGTGCCGCTTCTCCGGCAAGGAAGCCTCTGCCGCTTCTCCAGCACACGGAGAGCGTGCTAGCTGCTGAAACGTGAAGAAAGAAGCTGCAGAACACTGGCACTGAGCGTGCAGCTTTCCAGCGGAGAGAAAAAGCTACTTTAACACTCTGCAAGCCTTTCCACTCCCAAAAACATGCACATGGAAGGAGCTGCTGCAAAAGCGATGCTGTGCTCGCTGCTGCTCCTCCTGAAGCTCTGGCTGCTAAATCTGAGGCTTTCCTTCCAATTTCAAGCTGCAAAGCACTTGCTGAATTGCAGGGAAAGTCCGGGAGGCATTTGCTGTGCTGGCACACTTTCTCCTTCCTAGACAGAGTGGAAAAGCTTTTCCCTGCCGTGGAGGCGACAAGAGACGCATTAGACGGCGATCCGGAGCTGTCCGAAGGTAAGCGCCTGTTGCCGGCCTCTTTCGGCACAAGCCCCCGCTCCGGAGCGCACCGCGGCCGGCAGGATGCTCTCTGCCGGCGAAGGTGCCGCTTCTCCGGCAAGGAAGCCTCTGCCGCTTCTCCAGCACACGGAGAGCGTGCTAGCTGCTGAAACGTGAAGAAAGAAGCTGCAGAAGACTGGCACTGAGCGTGCAGCTTTCCAGCGGAGAGAAAAAGCTACTTGAACACTCTGCAAGCCTTTCAACTCCCAAAAACATGCACATGGAAGGAGCTGCTGCAAAACCGATGCTGTGCTCGCTGCTGCTCCTCCTGAAGCTCTGGCTGCTAAATCTGAGGCTTTCCTTCCAATTTCAAGCTGCAAAGCACTTGCTGAATTCCAGGGAAAGTCCGGGAGGCATTTGCTGTGCTGGCACACTTTCTCCTTCCTAGACAGAGTGGAAAAGCTTTTCCCTGCCGTGTAGGCGACAAGAGACGCATTAGACGGCGATCCGGAGCTGTCCGAAGGTAAGCGCCTGTTGCCGGCCTCTTTCGGCACAAGCCCCCGCTCCGGAGCGCACCGCGGCCGGCAGGATGCTCTCTGCCGGCGAAGGTGCCGCTTCTCCGGCAAGGAAGCCTCTGCCGCTTCTCCAGCACACGGAGAGCGTGCTAGCTGCTGAAACGTGAAGAAAGAAGCTGCAGAAGACTGGCACTGAGCGTGCAGCTTTCCAGCGGAGAGAAAAAGCTACTTTAACACTCTGCAAGCCTTTCCACTCCCAAAAACATGCACATGGAAGGAGCTGCTGCAAAAGCGATGCTGTGCTCGCTGCTGCTCCTCCTGAAGCTCTGGCTGCTAAATCTGAGGCTTTCCTTCCAATTTCAAGCTGCAAAGCACTTGCTGAATTGCAGGGAAAGTCCGGGAGGCATTTGCTGTGCTGGCACACTTTCTCCTTCCTAGACAGAGTGGAAAAGCTTTTCCCTGCCGTGTAGGCGACAAGAGACGCATTAGACGGCGATCCGGAGCTGTCCGAAGGTAAGCGCCTGTTGCCGGCCTCTTTCGGCACAAGCCCCCGCTCCGGAGCGCACCGCGGCCGGCAGGATGCTCTCTGCCGGCGAAGGTGCCGCTTCTCCGGCAAGGAAGCCTCTGCCGCTTCTCCAGCACACGGAGAGCGTGCTAGCTGCTGAAACGTGAAGAAAGAAGCTGCAGAAGACTGGCACTGAGCGTGCAGCTTTCCAGCGGAGAGAAAAAGCTACTTTAACACTCTGCAAGCCTTTCAACTCCCAAAAACATGCACATGGAAGGAGCTGCTGCAAAAGCGATGCTGTGCTCGCTGCTGCTCCTCCTGAAGCTCTGGCTGCTAAATCTGAGGCTTTCCTTCCAATTTCAAGCTGCAAAGCACTTGCTGAATTGCAGGGAAAGTCCGGGAGGCATTTGCTGTGCTGGCACACTTTCTCCTTCCTAGACAGAGTGGAAAAGCTTTTCCCTGCCGTGTAGGCGACAAGAGACGCATTAGACGGCGATCCGGAGCTGTCCGAAGGTAAGCGCCTGTTGCCGGCCTCTTTCGGCACAAGCCCCCGCTCCGGAGCGCACCGCGGCCGGCAGGATGCTCTCTGCCGGCGAAGGTGCCGCTTCTCCGGCAAGGAAGCCTCTGCCGCTTCTCCAGCACACGGAGAGCGTGCTAGCTGCTGAAACGTGAAGAAAGAAGCTGCAGAACACTGGCACTGAGCGTGCAGCTTTCCAGCGGAGAGAAAAAGCTACTTTAACACTCTGCAAGCCTTTCCACTCCCAAAAACATGCACATGGAAGGAGCTGCTGCAAAACCGATGCTGTGCTCGCTGCTGCTCCTCCTGAAGCTCTGGCTGCTAAATCTGAGGCTTTCCTTCCAATTTCAAGCTGCAAAGCACTTGCTGAATTCCAGGGAAAGTCCGGGAGGCATTTGCTGTGCTGGCACACTTTCTCCTTCCTAGACAGAGTGGAAAAGCTTTTCCCTGCCGTGTAGGCGACAAGAGACGCATTAGACGGCGATCCGGAGCTGTCCGAATGTAAGCGCCTGTTGCCGGCCTCTTTCGGCACAAGCCCCCGCTCCGGAGCGCACCGCGGCCGGCAGGATGCTCTCTGCCGGCGAAGGTGCCGCTTCTCCGGCAAGGAAGCCTCTGCCGCTTCTCCAGCACACGGAGAGCGTGCTAGCTGCTGAAACGTGAAGAAAGAAGCTGCAGAAGACTGGCACTGAGCGTGCAGCTTTCCAGCGGAGAGAAACAGCTACTTTAACACTCTGCAAGCCTTTCCACTCCCAAAAACATGCACATGGAAGGAGCTGCTGCAAAACCGATGCTGTGCTCGCTGCTGCTCCTCCTGAAGCTCTGGCTGCTAAATCTGAGGCTTTCCTTCCAATTTCAAGCTGCAAAGCACTTGCTGAATTCCAGGGAAAGTCCGGGAGGCATTTGCTGTGCTGGCACACTTTCTCCTTCCTAGACAGAGTGGAAAAGCTTTTCCCTGCCGTGTAGGCGACAAGAGACGCATTAGACGGCGATCCGGAGCTGTCCGAAGGTAAGCGCCTGTTGCCGGCCTCTTTCGGCACAAGCCCCCGCTCCGGAGCGCACCGCGGCCGGCAGGATGCTCTCTGCCGGCGAAGGTGCCGCTTCTCCGGCAAGGAAGCCTCTGCCGCTTCTCCAGCACACGGAGAGCGTGCTAGCTGCTGAAACGTGAAGAAAGAAGCTGCAGAAGACTGGCACTGAGCGTGCAGCTTTCCAGCGGAGAAGACAGCTACTTTAACACTCTGCAAGCCTTTCCACTCCCAAAAACATGCACATGGAAGGAGCTGCTGCAAAACCGATGCTGTGCTCGCTGCTGCTCCTCCTGAAGCTCTGGCTGCTAAATCTGAGGCTTTCCTTCCAATTTCAAGCTGCAAAGCACTTGCTGAATTCCAGGGAAAGCCCGGGAGGCATTTGCTGTGCTGGCACACTTTCTCCTTCCTAGACAGAGTGGAAAAGCTTTTCCCTGCCGTGTAGGCGACAAGAGACGCATGAGACGGGCATCCGGAGCTGTCCGAAGGTAAGCGCCTGTTGCCGGCCTCTTTCGGCACAAGTCCCCGCTCCGGAGCGCACCGCGGCCGGCAGGATGCTCTCTGCCGGCGAAGGTGCCGCTTCTCCGGCAAGGAAGCCTCTGCCGCTTCTCCAGCACACGGAGAGCGTGCTAGCTGCTGAAACGTGAAGAAAGAAGCTGCAGAACACTGGCACTGAGCGTGCAGCTTTCCAGCGGAGAGAAAAAGCTACTTTAACACTCTGCAAGCCTTTCCACTCCCAAAAACATGCACATGGAAGGAGCTGCTGCAAAAGCGATGCTGTGCTCGCTGCTGCTCCTCCTGAAGCTCTGGCTGCTAAATCTGAGGCTTTCCTTCCAATTTCAAGCTGCAAAGCACTTGCTGAATTGCAGGGAAAGTCCGGGAGGCATTTGCTGTGCTGGCACACTTTCTCCTTCCTAGACAGAGTGGAAAAGCTTTTCCCTGCCGCGTAGGCGACAAGAGACGCATTAGACGGCGATCCGGAGCTGTCCGAAGGTAAGCGCCTGTTGCCGGCCTCTTTCGGCACAAGCCCCCGCTCCGGAGCGCACCGCGGCCGGCAGGATGCTCTCTGCCGGCGAAGGTGCCGCTTCTCCGGCAAGGAAGCCTCTGCCGCTTCTCCAGCACACGGAGAGCGTGCTAGCTGCTGAAACGTGAAGAAAGAAGCTGCAGAACACTGGCACTGAGCGTGCAGCTTTCCAGCGGAGAGAAAAAGCTACTTTAACACTCTGCAAGCCTTTCAACTCCCAAAAACATGCACATGGAAGGAGCTGCTGCAAAACCGATGCTGTGCTCGCTGCTGCTCCTCCTGAAGCTCTGGCTGCTAAATCTGAGGCTTTCCTTCCAATTTCAAGCTGCAAAGCACTTGCTGAATTCCAGGGAAAGTCCGGGAGGCATTTGCTGTGCTGGCACACTTTCTCCTTCCTAGACAGAGTGGAAAAGCTTTTCCCTGCCGTGTAGGCGACAAGAGACGCATTAGACGGCGATCCGGAGCTGTCCGAAGGTAAGCGCCTGTTGCCGGCCTCTTTCGGCACAAGCCCCCGCTCCGGAGCGCACCGCGGCCGGCAGGATGCTCTCTGCCGGCGAAGGTGCCGCTTCTCCGGCAAGGAAGCCTCTGCCGCTTCTCCAGCACACGGAGAGCGTGCTAGCTGCTGAAACGTGAAGAAAGAAGCTGCAGAAGACTGGCACTGAGCGTGCAGCTTTCCAGCGGAGAGAAAAAGCTACTTTAACACTCTGCAAGCCTTTCCACTCCCAAAAACATGCACATGGAAGGAGCTGCTGCAAAACCGATGCTGTGCTCGCTGCTGCTCCTCCTGAAGCTCTGGCTGCTAAATCTGAGGCTTTCCTTCCAATTTCAAGCTGCAAAGCACTTGCTGAATTGCAGGGAAAGTCCGGGAGGCATTTGCTGTGCTGGCACACTTTCTCCTTCCTAGACAGAGTGGAAAAGCTTTTCCCTGCCGTGTAGGCGACAAGAGACGCATTAGACGGCGATCCGGAGCTGTCCGAAGGTAAGCGCCTGTTGCCGGCCTCTTTCGGCACAAGCCCCCGCTCCGGAGCGCACCGCGGCCGGCAGGATGCTCTCTGCCGGCGAAGGTGCCGCTTCTCCGGCAAGGAAGCCTCTGCCGCTTCTCCAGCACATGGAGAGCGTGCTAGCTGCTGAAACGTGAAGAAAGAAGCTGCAGAAGACTGGCACTGAGCGTGCAGCTTTCCAGCGGAGAGAAAAAGCTACTTTAACACTCTGCAAGCCTTTCCACTCCCAAAAACATGCACATGGAAGGAGCTGCTGCAAAACCGATGCTGTGCTCGCTGCTGCTCCTCCTGAAGCTCTGGCTGCTAAATCTGAGGCTTTCCTTCCAATTTCAAGCTGCAAAGCACTTGCTGAATTCCAGGGAAAGCCCGGGAGGCATTTGCTGTGCTGGCACACTTTCTCCTTCCTAGACAGAGTGGAAAAGCTTTTCCCTGCCGTGTAGGCGACAAGAGACGCATTAGACGGCGATCCGGAGCTGTCCGAAGGTAAGCGCCTGTTGCCGGCCTCTTTCGGCACAAGCCCCCGCTCCGGAGCGCACCGCGGCCGGCAGGATGCTCTCTGCCGGCGAAGGTGCCGCTTCTCCGGCAAGGAAGCCTCTGCCGCTTCTCCAGCACACGGAGAGCGTGCTAGCTGCTGAAACGTGAAGAAAGAAGCTGCAGAACACTGGCACTGAGCGTGCAGCTTTCCAGCGGAGAGAAAAAGCTACTTTAACACTCTGCAAGCCTTTCCACTCCCAAAAACATGCACATGGAAGGAGCTGCTGCAAAACCGATGCTGTGCTCGCTGCTGCTCCTCCTGAAGCTCTGGCTGCTAAATCTGAGGCTTTCCTTCCAATTTCAAGCTGCAAAGCACTTGCTGAATTGCAGGGAAAGTCCGGGAGGCATTTGCTGTGCTGGCACACTTTCTCCTTCCTAGACAGAGTGGAAAAGCTTTTCCCTGCCGTGTAGGCGACAAGAGACGCATTAGACGGCGATCCGGAGCTGTCCGAAGGTAAGCGCCTGTTGCCGGCCTCTTTCGGCACAAGCCCCCGCTCCGGAGCGCACCGCGGCCGGCAGGATGCTCTCTGCCGGCGAAGGTGCCGCTTCTCCGGCAAGGAAGCCTCTGCCGCTTCTCCAGCACACGGAGAGCGTGCTAGCTGCTGAAACGTGAAGAAAGAAGCTGCAGAAGACTGGCACTGAGCGTGCAGCTTTCCAGCGGAGAGAAAAAGCTACTTTAACACTCTGCAAGCCTTTCCACTCCCAAAAACATGCACATGGAAGGAGCTGCTGCAAAAGCGATGCTGTGCTCGCTGCTGCTCCTCCTGAAGCTCTGGCTGCTAAATCTGAGGCTTTCCTTCCAATTTCAAGCTGCAAAGCACTTGCTGAATTCCAGGGAAAGTCCGGGAGGCATTTGCTGTGCTGGCACACTTTCTCCTTCCTAGACAGAGTGGAAAAGCTTTTCCCTGCCGTGTAGGCGACAAGAGACGCATTAGATGGCGATCCGGAGCTGTCCGAAGGTAAGCGCCTGTTGCCGGCCTCTTTCGGCACAAGCCCCCGCTCCGGAGCGCACCGCGGCCGGCAGGATGCTCTCTGCCGGCGAAGGTGCCGCTTCTCCGGCAAGGAAGCCTCTGCCGCTTCTCCAGCACACGGAGAGCGTGCTAGCTGCTGAAACGTGAAGAAAGAAGCTGCAGAAGACTGGCACTGAGCGTGCAGCTTTCCAGCGGAGAGAAACAGCTACTTTAACACTCTGCAAGCCTTTCCACTCCCAAAAACATGCACATGGAAGGAGCTGCTGCAAAACCGATGCTGTGCTCGCTGCTGCTCCTCCTGAAGCTCTGGCTGCTAAATCTGAGGCTTTCCTTCCAATTTCAAGCTGCAAAGCACTTGCTGAATTCCAGGGAAAGTCCGGGAGGCATTTGCTGTGCTGGCACACTTTCTCCTTCCTAGACAGAGTGGAAAAGCTTTTCCCTGCCGTGTAGGCCACAAGAGACGCATTAGACGGCGATCCGGAGCTGTCCGAAGGTAAGCGCCTGTTGCCGGCCTCTTTCGGCACAAGCCCCCGCTCCGGAGCGCACCGCGGCCGGCAGGATGCTCTCTGCCGGCGAAGGTGCCGCTTCTCCGGCAAGGAAGCCTCTGCCGCTTCTCCAGCACACGGAGAGCGTGCTAGCTGCTGAAACGTGAAGAAAGAAGCTGCAGAAGACTGGCACTGAGCGTGCAGCTTTCCAGCGGAGAGAAACAGCTACTTTAACACTCTGCAAGCCTTTCCACTCCCAAAAACATGCACATGGAAGGAGCTGCTGCAAAACCGATGCTGTGCTCGCTGCTGCTCCTCCTGAAGCTCTGGCTGCTAAATCTGAGGCTTTCCTTCCAATTTCAAGCTGCAAAGCACTTGCTGAATTCCAGGGAAAGTCCGGGAGGCATTTGCTGTGCTGGCACACTTTCTCCTTCCTAGACAGAGTGGAAAAGCTTTTCCCTGCCGTGTAGGCCACAAGAGACGCATTAGACGGCGATCCGGAGCTGTCCGAAGGTAAGCGCCTGTTGCCGGCCTCTTTCGGCACAAGCCCCCGCTCCGGAGCGCACCGCGGCCGGCAGGATGCTCTCTGCCGGCGAAGGTGCCGCTTCTCCGGCAAGGAAGCCTCTGCCGCTTCTCCAGCACACGGAGAGCGTGCTAGCTGCTGAAACGTGAAGAAAGAAGCTGCAGAACACTGGCACTGAGCGTGCAGCTTTCCAGCGGAGAGAAAAAGCTACTTTAACACTCTGCAAGCCTTTCCACTCCCAAAAACATGCACATGGAAGGAGCTGCTGCAAAAGCGATGCTGTGCTCGCTGCTGCTCCTCCTGAAGCTCTGGCTGCTAAATCTGAGGCTTTCCTTCCAATTTCAAGCTGCAAAGCACTTGCTGAATTGCAGGGAAAGTCCGGGAGGCATTTGCTGTGCTGGCACACTTTCTCCTTCCTAGACAGAGTGGAAAAGCTTTTCCCTGCCGTGGAGGCGACAAGAGACGCATTAGACGGCGATCCGGAGCTGTCCGAAGGTAAGCGCCTGTTGCCGGCCTCTTTCGGCACAAGCCCCCGCTCCGGAGCGCACCGCGGCCGGCAGGATGCTCTCTGCCGGCGAAGGTGCCGCTTCTCCGGCAAGGAAGCCTCTGCCGCTTCTCCAGCACACGGAGAGCGTGCTAGCTGCTGAAACGTGAAGAAAGAAGCTGCAGAAGACTGGCACTGAGCGTGCAGCTTTCCAGCGGAGAGAAAAAGCTACTTTAACACTCTGCAAGCCTTTCAACTCCCAAAAACATGCACATGGAAGGAGCTGCTGCAAAACCGATGCTGTGCTCGCTGCTGCTCCTCCTGAAGCTCTGGCTGCTAAATCTGAGGCTTTCCTTCCAATTTCAAGCTGCAAAGCACTTGCTGAATTCCAGGGAAAGTCCGGGAGGCATTTGCTGTGCTGGCACACTTTCTCCTTCCTAGACAGAGTGGAAAAGCTTTTCCCTGCCGTGTAGGCGACAAGAGACGCATTAGACGGCGATCCGGAGCTGTCCGAAGGTAAGCGCCTGTTGCCGGCCTCTTTCGGCACAAGCCCCCGCTCCGGAGCGCACCGCGGCCGGCAGGATGCTCTCTGCCGGCGAAGGTGCCGCTTCTCCGGCAAGGAAGCCTCTGCCGCTTCTCCAGCACACGGAGAGCGTGCTAGCTGCTGAAACGTGAAGAAAGAAGCTGCAGAAGACTGGCACTGAGCGTGCAGCTTTCCAGCGGAGAGAAAAAGCTACTTTAACACTCTGCAAGCCTTTCCACTCCCAAAAACATGCACATGGAAGGAGCTGCTGCAAAAGCGATGCTGTGCTCGCTGCTGCTCCTCCTGAAGCTCTGGCTGCTAAATCTGAGGCTTTCCTTCCAATTTCAAGCTGCAAAGCACTTGCTGAATTGCAGGGAAAGTCCGGGAGGCATTTGCTGTGCTGGCACACTTTCTCCTTCCTAGACAGAGTGGAAAAGCTTTTCCCTGCCGTGTAGGCGACAAGAGACGCATTAGACGGCGATCCGGAGCTGTCCGAAGGTAAGCGCCTGTTGCCGGCCTCTTTCGGCACAAGCCCCCGCTCCGGAGCGCACCGCGGCCGGCAGGATGCTCTCTGCCGGCGAAGGTGCCGCTTCTCCGGCAAGGAAGCCTCTGCCGCTTCTCCAGCACACGGAGAGCGTGCTAGCTGCTGAAACGTGAAGAAAGAAGCTGCAGAAGACTGGCACTGAGCGTGCAGCTTTCCAGCGGAGAGAAAAAGCTACTTTAACACTCTGCAAGCCTTTCAACTCCCAAAAACATGCACATGGAAGGAGCTGCTGCAAAAGCGATGCTGTGCTCGCTGCTGCTCCTCCTGAAGCTCTGGCTGCTAAATCTGAGGCTTTCCTTCCAATTTCAAGCTGCAAAGCACTTGCTGAATTGCAGGGAAAGTCCGGGAGGCATTTGCTGTGCTGGCACACTTTCTCCTTCCTAGACAGAGTGGAAAAGCTTTTCCCTGCCGTGTAGGCGACAAGAGACGCATTAGACGGCGATCCGGAGCTGTCCGAAGGTAAGCGCCTGTTGCCGGCCTCTTTCGGCACAAGCCCCCGCTCCGGAGCGCACCGCGGCCGGCAGGATGCTCTCTGCCGGCGAAGGTGCCGCTTCTCCGGCAAGGAAGCCTCTGCCGCTTCTCCAGCACACGGAGAGCGTGCTAGCTGCTGAAACGTGAAGAAAGAAGCTGCAGAACACTGGCACTGAGCGTGCAGCTTTCCAGCGGAGAGAAAAAGCTACTTTAACACTCTGCAAGCCTTTCCACTCCCAAAAACATGCACATGGAAGGAGCTGCTGCAAAACCGATGCTGTGCTCGCTGCTGCTCCTCCTGAAGCTCTGGCTGCTAAATCTGAGGCTTTCCTTCCAATTTCAAGCTGCAAAGCACTTGCTGAATTGCAGGGAAAGTCCGGGAGGCATTTGCTGTGCTGGCACACTTTCTCCTTCCTAGACAGAGTGGAAAAGCTTTTCCCTGCCGTGTAGGCGACAAGAGACGCATTAGACGGCGATCCGGAGCTGTCCGAAGGTAAGCGCCTGTTGCCGGCCTCTTTCGGCACAAGCCCCCGCTCCGGAGCGCACCGCGGCCGGCAGGATGCTCTCTGCCGGCGAAGGTGCCGCTTCTCCGGCAAGGAAGCCTCTGCCGCTTCTCCAGCACACGGAGAGCGTGCTAGCTGCTGAAACGTGAAGAAAGAAGCTGCAGAACACTGGCACTGAGCGTGCAGCTTTCCAGCGGAGAGAAAAAGCTACTTTAACACTCTGCAAGCCTTTCCACTCCCAAAAACATGCACATGGAAGGAGCTGCTGCAAAACCGATGCTGTGCTCGCTGCTGCTCCTCCTGAAGCTCTGGCTGCTAAATCTGAGGCTTTCCTTCCAATTTCAAGCTGCAAAGCACTTGCTGAATTCCAGGGAAAGTCCGGGAGGCATTTGCTGTGCTGGCACACTTTCTCCTTCCTAGACAGAGTGGAAAAGCTTTTCCCTGCCGTGTAGGCGACAAGAGACGCATTAGACGGCGATCCGGAGCTGTCCGAAGGTAAGCGCCTGTTGCCGGCCTCTTTCGGCACAAGCCCCCGCTCCGGAGCGCACCGCGGCCGGCAGGATGCTCTCTGCCGGCGAAGGTGCCGCTTCTCCGGCAAGGAAGCCTCTGCCGCTTCTCCAGCACACGGAGAGCGTGCTAGCTGCTGAAACGTGAAGAAAGAAGCTGCAGAACACTGGCACTGAGCGTGAAGCATTCCAGCGGAGAGAAAAAGCTACTTTAACACTCTGCAAGCCTTTCAACTCCCAAAAACATGCACATGGAAGGAGCTGCTGCAAAACCGATGCTGTGCTCGCTGCTGCTCCTCCTGAAGCTCTAGCTGCTAAATCTGAGGCTTTCCTTCCAATTTCAAGCTGCAAAGCACTTGCTGAATTCCAGGGAAAGTCCGGGAGGCATTTGCTGTGCTGGCACACTTTCTCCTTCCTAGACAGAGTGGAAAAGCTTTTCCCTGCCGTGTAGGCGACAAGAGACGCATTAGACGGCGATCCGGAGCTGTCCGAAGGTAAGCGCCTGTTGCCGGCCTCTTTCGGCACAAGCCCCCGCTCCGGAGCGCACCGCGGCCGGCAGGATGCTCTCTGCCGGCGAAGGTGCCGCTTCTCCGGCAAGGAAGCCTCTGCCGCTTCTCCAGCACACGGAGAGCGTGCTAGCTGCTGAAACGTGAAGAAAGAAGCTGCAGAAGACTGGCACTGAGCGTGCAGCTTTCCAGCGGAGAGAAAAAGCTACTTTAACACTCTGCAAGCCTTTCCACTCCCAAAAACATGCACATGGAAGGAGCTGCTGCAAAACCGATGCTGTGCTCGCTGCTGCTCCTCCTGAAGCTCTGGCTGCTAAATCTGAGGCTTTCCTTCCAATTTCAAGCTGCAAAGCACTTGCTGAATTGCAGGGAAAGTCCGGGAGGCATTTGCTGTGCTGGCACACTTTCTCCTTCCTAGACAGAGTGGAAAAGCTTTTCCCTGCCGCGTAGGCGACAAGAGACGCATTAGACGGCGATCCGGAGCTGTCCGAAGGTAAGCGCCTGTTGCCGGCCTCTTTCGGCACAAGCCCCCGCTCCGGAGCGCACCGCGGCCGGCAGGATGCTCTCTGCCGGCGAAGGTGCCGCTTCTCCGGCAAGGAAGCCTCTGCCGCTTCTCCAGCACACGGAGAGCGTGCTAGCTGCTGAAACGTGAAGAAAGAAGCTGCAGAACACTGGCACTGAGCGTGCAGCTTTCCAGCGGAGAGAAAAAGCTACTTTAACACTCTGCAAGCCTTTCAACTCCCAAAAACATGCACATGGAAGGAGCTGCTGCAAAACCGATGCTGTGCTCGCTGCTGCTCCTCCTGAAGCTCTGGCTGCTAAATCTGAGGCTTTCCTTCCAATTTCAAGCTGCAAAGCACTTGCTGAATTCCAGGGAAAGTCCGGGAGGCATTTGCTGTGCTGGCACACTTTCTCCTTCCTAGACAGAGTGGAAAAGCTTTTCCCTGCCGTGTAGGCGACAAGAGACGCATTAGACGGCGATCCGGAGCTGTCCGAAGGTAAGCGCCTGTTGCCGGCCTCTTTCGGCACAAGCCCCCGCTCCGGAGCGCACCGCGGCCGGCAGGATGCTCTCTGCCGGCGAAGGTGCCGCTTCTCCGGCAAGGAAGCCTCTGCCGCTTCTCCAGCACACGGAGAGCGTGCTAGCTGCTGAAACGTGAAGAAAGAAGCTGCAGAACACTGGCACTGAGCGTGAAGCATTCCAGCGGAGAGAAAAAGCTACTTTAACACTCTGCAAGCCTTTCAACTCCCAAAAACATGCACATGGAAGGAGCTGCTGCAAAACCGATGCTGTGCTCGCTGCTGCTCCTCCTGAAGCTCTAGCTGCTAAATCTGAGGCTTTCCTTCCAATTTCAAGCTGCAAAGCACTTGCTGAATTGCAGGGAAAGTCCGGGAGGCATTTGCTGTGCTGGCACACTTTCTCCTTCCTAGACAGAGTGGAAAAGCTTTTCCCTGCCGTGTAGGCGACAAGAGACGCATTAGACGGCGATCCGGAGCTGTCCGAAGGTAAGCGCCTGTTGCCGGCCTCTTTCGGCACAAGCCCCCGCTCCGGAGCGCACCGCGGCCGGCAGGATGCTCTCTGCCGGCGAAGGTGCCGCTTCTCCGGCAAGGAAGCCTCTGCCGCTTCTCCAGCACACGGAGAGCGTGCTAGCTGCTGAAACGTGAAGAAAGAAGCTGCAGAACACTGGCACTGAGCGTGCAGCTTTCCAGCGGAGAGAAAAAGCTACTTTAACACTCTGCAAGCCTTTCCACTCCCAAAAACATGCACATGGAAGGAGCTGCTGCAAAACCGATGCTGTGCTCGCTGCTGCTCCTCCTGAAGCTCTGGCTGCTAAATCTGAGGCTTTCCTTCCAATTTCAAGCTGCAAAGCACTTGCTGAATTGCAGGGAAAGTCCGGGAGGCATTTGCTGTGCTGGCACACTTTCTCCTTCCTAGACAGAGTGGAAAAGCTTTTCCCTGCCGCGTAGGCGACAAGAGACGCATTAGACGGCGATCCGGAGCTGTCCGAAGGTAAGCGCCTGTTGCCGGCCTCTTTCGGCACAAGCCCCCGCTCCGGAGCGCACCGCGGCCGGCAGGATGCTCTCTGCCGGCGAAGGTGCCGCTTCTCCGGCAAGGAAGCCTCTGCCGCTTCTCCAGCACACGGAGAGCGTGCTAGCTGCTGAAACGTGAAGAAAGAAGCTGCAGAACACTGGCACTGAGCGTGCAGCTTTCCAGCGGAGAGAAAAAGCTACTTTAACACTCTGCAAGCCTTTCAACTCCCAAAAACATGCACATGGAAGGAGCTGCTGCAAAACCGATGCTGTGCTCGCTGCTGCTCCTCCTGAAGCTCTGGCTGCTAAATCTGAGGCTTTCCTTCCAATTTCAAGCTGCAAAGCACTTGCTGAATTCCAGGGAAAGTCCGGGAGGCATTTGCTGTGCTGGCACACTTTCTCCTTCCTAGACAGAGTGGAAAAGCTTTTCCCTGCCGTGTAGGCGACAAGAGACGCATTAGACGGCGATCCGGAGCTGTCCGAAGGTAAGCGCCTGTTGCCGGCCTCTTTCGGCACAAGCCCCCGCTCCGGAGCGCACCGCGGCCGGCAGGATGCTCTCTGCCGGCGAAGGTGCCGCTTCTCCGGCAAGGAAGCCTCTGCCGCTTCTCCAGCACACGGAGAGCGTGCTAGCTGCTGAAACGTGAAGAAAGAAGCTGCAGAACACTGGCACTGAGCGTGCAGCTTTCCAGCGGAGAGAAAAAGCTACTTTAACACTCTGCAAGCCTTTCCACTCCCAAAAACATGCACATGGAAGGAGCTGCTGCAAAAGCGATGCTGTGCTCGCTGCTGCTCCTCCTGAAGCTCTGGCTGCTAAATCTGAGGCTTTCCTTCCAATTTCAAGCTGCAAAGCACTTGCTGAATTGCAGGGAAAGTCCGGGAGGCATTTGCTGTGCTGGCACACTTTCTCCTTCCTAGACAGAGTGGAAAAGCTTTTCCCTGCCGTGTAGGCGACAAGAGACGCATTAGACGGCGATCCGGAGCTGTCCGAAGGTAAGCGCCTGTTGCCGGCCTCTTTCGGCACAAGCCCCCGCTCCGGAGCGCACCGCGGCCGGCAGGATGCTCTCTGCCGGCGAAGGTGCCGCTTCTCCGGCAAGGAAGCCTCTGCCGCTTCTCCAGCACACGGAGAGCGTGCTAGCTGCTGAAACGTGAAGAAAGAAGCTGCAGAAGACTGGCACTGAGCGTGCAGCTTTCCAGCGGAGAGAAAAAGCTACTTTAACACTCTGCAAGCCTTTCCACTCCCAAAAACATGCACATGGAAGGAGCTGCTGCAAAACCGATGCTGTGCTCGCTGCTGCTCCTCCTGAAGCTCTGGCTGCTAAATCTGAGGCTTTCCTTCCAATTTCAAGCTGCAAAGCACTTGGTGAATTCCAGGGAAAGTCCGGGAGGCATTTGCTGTGCTGGCACACTTTCTCCTTCCTAGACAGAGTGGAAAAGCTTTTCCCTGCCGTGGAGGCGACAAGAGACGCATTAGACGGCGATCCGGAGCTGTCCGAAGGTAAGCGCCTGTTGCCGGCCTCTTTCGGCACAAGCCCCCGCTCCGGAGCGCACCGCGGCCGGCAGGATGCTCTCTGCCGGCGAAGGTGCCGCTTCTCCGGCAAGGAAGCCTCTGCCGCTTCTCCAGCACACGGAGAGCGTGCTAGCTGCTGAAACGTGAAGAAAGAAGCTGCAGAAGACTGGCACTGAGCGTGCAGCTTTCCAGCGGAGAGAAAAAGCTACTTTAACACTCTGCAAGCCTTTCCACTCCCAAAAACATGCACATGGAAGGAGCTGCTGCAAAACCGATGCTGTGCTCGCTGCTGCTCCTCCTGAAGCTCTGGCTGCTAAATCTGAGGCTTTCCTTCCAATTTCAAGCTGCAAAGCACTTGCTGAATTCCAGGGAAAGTCCGGGAGGCATTTGCTGTGCTGGCACACTTTCTCCTTCCTAGACAGAGTGGAAAAGCTTTTCCCTGCCGTGTAGGCGACAAGAGACGCATTAGACGGCGATCCGGAGCTGTCCGAAGGTAAGCGCCTGTTGCCGGCCTCTTTCGGCACAAGCCCCCGCTCCGGAGCGCACCGCGGCCGGCAGGATGCTCTCTGCCGGCGAAGGTGCCGCTTCTCCGGCAAGGAAGCCTCTGCCGCTTGCCAGCACACGGAGAGCGAGCTAGCTGCTGAAACGTGAAGAAAGAAGCTGCAGAAAACTGGCACTGAGCGTGCAGCTTTCCAGCGGAGAGAAAAAGCTACTTTAACACTCTGCAAGCCTTTCCACTCCCAAAAACATGCACATGGAAGGAGCTGCTGCAAAAGCGATGCTGTGCTCGCTGCTGCTCCTCCTGAAGCTCTGGCTGCTAAATCTGAGGCTTTCCTTCCAATTTCAAGCTGCAAAGCACTTGCTGAATTCCAGGGAAAGTCCGGGAGGCATTTGCTGTGCTGGCACACTTTCTCCTTCCTAGACAGAGTGGAAAAGCTTTTCCCTGCCGTGTAGGCGACAAGAGACGCATTAGATGGCGATCCGGAGCTGTCCGAAGGTAAGCGCCTGTTGCCGGCCTCTTTCGGCACAAGCCCCCGCTCCGGAGCGCACCGCGGCCGGCAGGATGCTCTCTGCCGGCGAAGGTGCCGCTTCTCCGGCAAGGAAGCCTCTGCCGCTTCTCCAGCACACGGAGAGCGTGCTAGCTGCTGAAACGTGAAGAAAGAAGCTGCAGAAGACTGGCACTGAGCGTGCAGCTTTCCAGCGGAGAGAAACAGCTACTTTAACACTCTGCAAGCCTTTCCACTCCCAAAAACATGCACATGGAAGGAGCTGCTGCAAAACCGATGCTGTGCTCGCTGCTGCTCCTCCTGAAGCTCTGGCTGCTAAATCTGAGGCTTTCCTTCCAATTTCAAGCTGCAAAGCACTTGCTGAATTCCAGGGAAAGTCCGGGAGGCATTTGCTGTGCTGGCACACTTTCTCCTTCCTAGACAGAGTGGAAAAGCTTTTCCCTGCCGTGGAGGCGACAAGAGACGCATTAGACGGCGATCCGGAGCTGTCCGAAGGTAAGCGCCTGTTGCCGGCCTCTTTCGGCACAAGCCCCCGCTCCGGAGCGCACCGCGGCCGGCAGGATGCTCTCTGCCGGCGAAGGTGCCGCTTCTCCGGCAAGGAAGCCTCTGCCGCTTCTCCAGCACACGGAGAGCGTGCTAGCTGCTGAAACGTGAAGAAAGAAGCTGCAGAAGACTGGCACTGAGCGTGCAGCTTTCCAGCGGAGAGAAAAAGCTACTTGAACACTCTGCAAGCCTTTCCACTCCCAAAAACATGCACATGGAAGGAGCTGCTGCAAAACCGATGCTGTGCTCGCTGCTGCTCCTCCTGAAGCTCTGGCTGCTAAATCTGAGGCTTTCCTTCCAATTTCAAGCTGCAAAGCACTTGCTGAATTGCAGGGAAAGTCCGGGAGGCATTTGCTGTGCTGGCACACTTTCTCCTTCCTAGACAGAGTGGAAAAGCTTTTCCCTGCCGTGTAGGCGACAAGAGACGCATTAGACGGCGATCCGGAGCTGTCCGAAGGTAAGCGCCTGTTGCCGGCCTCTTTCGGCACAAGCCCCCGCTCCGGAGCGCACCGCGGCCGGCAGGATGCTCTCTGCCGGCGAAGGTGCCGCTTCTCCGGCAAGGAAGCCTCTGCCGCTTCTCCAGCACACGGAGAGCGTGCTAGCTGCTGAAACGTGAAGAAAGAAGCTGCAGAAGACTGGCACTGAGCGTGCAGCTTTCCAGCGGAGAGAAAAAGCTACTTGAACACTCTGCAAGCCTTTCAACTCCCAAAAACATGCACATGGAAGGAGCTGCTGCAAAACCGATGCTGTGCTCGCTGCTGCTCCTCCTGAAGCTCTGGCTGCTAAATCTGAGGCTTTCCTTCCAATTTCAAGCTGCAAAGCACTTGCTGAATTCCAGGGAAAGTCCGGGAGGCATTTGCTGTGCTGGCACACTTTCTCCTTCCTAGACAGAGTGGAAAAGCTTTTCCCTGCCGTGTAGGCGACAAGAGACGCATTAGACGGCGATCCGGAGCTGTCCGAAGGTAAGCGCCTGTTGCCGGCCTCTTTCGGCACAAGCCCCCGCTCCGGAGCGCACCGCGGCCGGCAGGATACTCTCTGCCGGCGAAGGTGCCGCTTCTCCGGCAAGGAAGCCTCTGCCGCTTCTCCAGCACACGGAGAGCGTGCTAGCTGCTGAAACGTGAAGAAAGAAGCTGCAGAAGACTGGCACTGAGCGTGCAGCTTTCCAGCGGAGAGAAAAAGCTACTTTAACACTCTGCAAGCCTTTCCACTCCCAAAAACATGCACATGGAAGGAGCTGCTGCAAAAGCGATGCTGTGCTCGCTGCTGCTCCTCCTGAAGCTCTGGCTGCTAAATCTGAGGCTTTCCTTCCAATTTCAAGCTGCAAAGCACTTGCTGAATTCCAGGGAAAGTCCGGGAGGCATTTGCTGTGCTGGCACACTTTCTCCTTCCTAGACAGAGTGGAAAAGCTTTTCCCTGCCGTGTAGGCGACAAGAGACGCATTAGACGGCGATCCGGAGCTGTCCGAAGGTAAGCGCCTGTTGCCGGCCTCTTTCGGCACAAGCCCCCGCTCCGGAGCGCACCGCGGCCGGCAGGATGCTCTCTGCCGGCGAAGGTGCCGCTTCTCCGGCAAGGAAGCCTCTGCCGCTTCTCCAGCACACGGAGAGCGTGCTAGCTGCTGAAACGTGAAGAAAGAAGCTGCAGAAGACTGGCACTGAGCGTGCAGCTTTCCAGCGGAGAAGACAGCTACTTTAACACTCTGCAAGCCTTTCAACTCCCAAAAACATGCACATGGAAGGAGCTGCTGCAAAACCGATGCTGTGCTCGCTGCTGCTCCTCCTGAAGCTCTGGCTGCTAAATCTGAGGCTTTCCTTCCAATTTCAAGCTGCAAAGCACTTGCTGAATTGCAGGGAAAGTCCGGGAGGCATTTGCTGTGCTGGCACACTTTCTCCTTCCTAGACAGAGTGGAAAAGCTTTTCCCTGCCGTGTAGGCGACAAGAGACGCATTAGACGGCGATCCGGAGCTGTCCGAAGGTAAGCGCCTGTTGCCGGCCTCTTTCGGCACAAGCCCCCGCTCCGGAGCGCACCGCGGCCGGCAGGATGCTCTCTGCCGGCGAAGGTGCCGCTTCTCCGGCAAGGAAGCCTCTGCCGCTTCTCCAGCACACGGAGAGCGTGCTAGCTGCTGAAACGTGAAGAAAGAAGCTGCAGAAGACTGGCACTGAGCGTGCAGCTTTCCAGCGGAGAGAAAAAGCTACTTTAACACTCTGCAAGCCTTTCCACTCCCAAAAACATGCACATGGAAGGAGCTGCTGCAAAACCGATGCTGTGCTCGCTGCTGCTCCTCCTGAAGCTCTGGCTGCTAAATCTGAGGCTTTCCTTCCAATTTCAAGCTGCAAAGCACTTGGTGAATTCCAGGGAAAGTCCGGGAGGCATTTGCTGTGCTGGCACACTTTCTCCTTCCTAGACAGAGTGGAAAAGCTTTTCCCTGCCGTGGAGGCGACAAGAGACGCATGAGACGGGCATCCGGAGCTGTCCGAAGGTAAGCGCCTGTTGCCGGCCTCTTTCGGCACAAGCCCCCGCTCCGGAGCGCACCGCGGCCGGCAGGATGCTCTCTGCCGGCGAAGGTGCCGCTTCTCCGGCAAGGAAGCCTCTGCCGCTTCTCCAGCACACGGAGAGCGTGCTAGCTGCTGAAACGTGAAGAAAGAAGCTGCAGAAGACTGGCACTGAGCGTGCAGCTTTCCAGCGGAGAGAAAAAGCTACTTTAACACTCTGCAAGCCTTTCCACTCCCAAAAACATGCACATGGAAGGAGCTGCTGCAAAACCGATGCTGTGCTCGCTGCTGCTCCTCCTGAAGCTCTGGCTGCTAAATCTGAGGCTTTCCTTCCAATTTCAAGCTGCAAAGCACTTGCTGAATTCCAGGGAAAGTCCGGGAGGCATTTGCTGTGCTGGCACACTTTCTCCTTCCTAGACAGAGTGGAAAAGCTTTTCCCTGCCGTGTAGGCCACAAGAGACGCATTAGACGGCGATCCGGAGCTGTCCGAAGGTAAGCGCCTGTTGCCGGCCTCTTTCGGCACAAGCCCCCGCTCCGGAGCGCACCGCGGCCGGCAGGATGCTCTCTGCCGGCGAAGGTGCCGCTTCTCCGGCAAGGAAGCCTCTGCCGCTTCTCCAGCACACGGAGAGCGTGCTAGCTGCTGAAACGTGAAGAAAGAAGCTGCAGAACACTGGCACTGAGCGTGCAGCTTTCCAGCGGAGAGAAAAAGCTACTTTAACACTCTGCAAGCCTTTCCACTCCCAAAAACATGCACATGGAAGGAGCTGCTGCAAAACCGATGCTGTGCTCGCTGCTGCTCCTCCTGAAGCTCTGGCTGCTAAATCTGAGGCTTTCCTTCCAATTTCAAGCTGCAAAGCACTTGCTGAATTGCAGGGAAAGTCCGGGAGGCATTTGCTGTGCTGGCACACTTTCTCCTTCCTAGACAGAGTGGAAAAGCTTTTCCCTGCCGTGTAGGCGACAAGAGACGCATTAGACGGCGATCCGGAGCTGTCCGAAGGTAAGCGCCTGTTGCCGGCCTCTTTCGGCACAAGCCCCCGCTCCGGAGCGCACCGCGGCCGGCAGGATGCTCTCTGCCGGCGAAGGTGCCGCTTCTCCGGCAAGGAAGCCTCTGCCGCTTCTCCAGCACACGGAGAGCGTGCTAGCTGCTGAAACGTGAAGAAAGAAGCTGCAGAACACTGGCACTGAGCGTGCAGCTTTCCAGCGGAGAGAAAAAGCTACTTGAACACTCTGCAAGCCTTTCCACTCCCAAAAACATGCACATGGAAGGAGCTGCTGCAAAACCGATGCTGTGCTCGCTGCTGCTCCTCCTGAAGCTCTGGCTGCTAAATCTGAGGCTTTCCTTCCAATTTCAAGCTGCAAAGCACTTGCTGAATTGCAGGGAAAGTCCGGGAGGCATTTGCTGTGCTGGCACACTTTCTCCTTCCTAGACAGAGTGGAAAAGCTTTTCCCTGCCGTGTAGGCGACAAGAGACGCATTAGACGGCGATCCGGAGCTGTCCGAAGGTAAGCGCCTGTTGCCGGCCTCTTTCGGCACAAGCCCCCGCTCCGGAGCGCACCGCGGCCGGCAGGATGCTCTCTGCCGGCGAAGGTGCCGCTTCTCCGGCAAGGAAGCCTCTGCCGCTTCTCCAGCACACGGAGAGCGTGCTAGCTGCTGAAACGTGAAGAAAGAAGCTGCAGAACACTGGCACTGAGCGTGCAGCTTTCCAGCGGAGAGAAAAAGCTACTTTAACACTCTGCAAGCCTTTCCACTCCCAAAAACATGCACATGGAAGGAGCTGCTGCAAAACCGATGCTGTGCTCGCTGCTGCTCCTCCTGAAGCTCTGGCTGCTAAATCTGAGGCTTTCCTTCCAATTTCAAGCTGCAAAGCACTTGCTGAATTCCAGGGAAAGTCCGGGAGGCATTTGCTGTGCTGGCACACTTTCTCCTTCCTAGACAGAGTGGAAAAGCTTTTCCCTGCCGTGTAGGCGACAAGAGACGCATTAGACGGGCATCCGGAGCTGTCCGAAGGTAAGCGCCTGTTGCCGGCCTCTTTCGGCACAAGCCCCCGCTCCGGAGCGCACCGCGGCCGGCAGGATGCTCTCTGCCGGCGAAGGTGCCGCTTCTCCGGCAAGGAAGCCTCTGCCGCTTCTCCAGCACACGGAGAGCGTGCTAGCTGCTGAAACGTGAAGAAAGAAGCTGCAGAAGACTGGCACTGAGCGTGCAGCTTTCCAGCGGAGAGAAAAAGCTACTTTAACACTCTGCAAGCCTTTCCACTCCCAAAAACATGCACATGGAAGGAGCTGCTGCAAAACCGATGCTGTGCTCGCTGCTGCTCCTCCTGAAGCTCTGGCTGCTAAATCTGAGGCTTTCCTTCCAATTTCAAGCTGCAAAGCACTTGCTGAATTCCAGGGAAAGTCCGGGAGGCATTTGCTGTGCTGGCACACTTTCTCCTTCCTAGACAGAGTGGAAAAGCTTTTCCCTGCCGTGTAGGCCACAAGAGACGCATTAGACGGCGATCCGGAGCTGTCCGAAGGTAAGCGCCTGTTGCCGGCCTCTTTCGGCACAAGCCCCCGCTCCGGAGCGCACCGCGGCCGGCAGGATGCTCTCTGCCGGCGAAGGTGCCGCTTCTCCGGCAAGGAAGCCTCTGCCGCTTCTCCAGCACACGGAGAGCGTGCTAGCTGCTGAAACGTGAAGAAAGAAGCTGCAGAACACTGGCACTGAGCGTGCAGCTTTCCAGCGGAGAGAAAAAGCTACTTTAACACTCTGCAAGCCTTTCCACTCCCAAAAACATGCACATGGAAGGAGCTGCTGCAAAACCGATGCTGTGCTCGCTGCTGCTCCTCCTGAAGCTCTGGCTGCTAAATCTGAGGCTTTCCTTCCAATTTCAAGCTGCAAAGCACTTGCTGAATTGCAGGGAAAGTCCGGGAGGCATTTGCTGTGCTGGCACACTTTCTCCTTCCTAGACAGAGTGGAAAAGCTTTTCCCTGCCGTGTAGGCGACAAGAGACGCATTAGACGGCGATCCGGAGCTGTCCGAAGGTAAGCGCCTGTTGCCGGCCTCTTTCGGCACAAGCCCCCGCTCCGGAGCGCACCGCGGCCGGCAGGATGCTCTCTGCCGGCGAAGGTGCCGCTTCTCCGGCAAGGAAGCCTCTGCCGCTTCTCCAGCACACGGAGAGCGTGCTAGCTGCTGAAACGTGAAGAAAGAAGCTGCAGAACACTGGCACTGAGCGTGCAGCTTTCCAGCGGAGAGAAAAAGCTACTTTAACACTCTGCAAGCCTTTCCACTCCCAAAAACATGCACATGGAAGGAGCTGCTGCAAAAGCGATGCTGTGCTCGCTGCTGCTCCTCCTGAAGCTCTGGCTGCTAAATCTGAGGCTTTCCTTCCAATTTCAAGCTGCAAAGCACTTGCTGAATTGCAGGGAAAGTCCGGGAGGCATTTGCTGTGCTGGCACACTTTCTCCTTCCTAGACAGAGTGGAAAAGCTTTTCCCTGCCGTGTAGGCGACAAGAGACGCATTAGACGGCGATCCGGAGCTGTCCGAAGGTAAGCGCCTGTTGCCGGCCTCTTTCGGCACAAGCCCCCGCTCCGGAGCGCACCGCGGCCGGCAGGATGCTCTCTGCCGGCGAAGGTGCCGCTTCTCCGGCAAGGAAGCCTCTGCCGCTTCTCCAGCACACGGAGAGCGTGCTAGCTGCTGAAACGTGAAGAAAGAAGCTGCAGAAGACTGGCACTGAGCGTGCAGCTTTCCAGCGGAGAGAAAAAGCTACTTGAACACTCTGCAAGCCTTTCCACTCCCAAAAACATGCACATGGAAGGAGCTGCTGCAAAAGCGATGCTGTGCTCGCTGCTGCTCCTCCTGAAGCTCTGGCTGCTAAATCTGAGGCTTTCCTTCCAATTTCAAGCTGCAAAGCACTTGCTGAATTGCAGGGAAAGTCCGGGAGGCATTTGCTGTGCTGGCACACTTTCTCCTTCCTAGACAGAGTGGAAAAGCTTTTCCCTGCCGTGTAGGCGACAAGAGACGCATTAGACGGCGATCCGGAGCTGTCCGAAGGTAAGCGCCTGTTGCCGGCCTCTTTCGGCACAAGCCCCCGCTCCGGAGCGCACCGCGGCCGGCAGGATGCTCTCTGCCGGCGAAGGTGCCGCTTCTCCGGCAAGGAAGCCTCTGCCGCTTCTCCAGCACACGGAGAGCGTGCTAGCTGCTGAAACGTGAAGAAAGAAGCTGCAGAACACTGGCACTGAGCGTGCAGCTTTCCAGCGGAGAGAAAAAGCTACTTGAACACTCTGCAAGCCTTTCCACTCCCAAAAACATGCACATGGAAGGAGCTGCTGCAAAACCGATGCTGTGCTCGCTGCTGCTCCTCCTGCAGCTCTGGCTGCTAAATCTGAGGCTTTCCTTCCAATTTCAAGCTGCAAAGCACTTGCTGAATTGCAGGGAAAGTCCGGGAGGCATTTGCTGTGCTGGCACACTTTCTCCTTCCTAGACAGAGTGGAAAAGCTTTTCCCTGCCGTGTAGGCGACAAGAGACGCATTAGACGGCGATCCGGAGCTGTCCGAAGGTAAGCGCCTGTTGCCGGCCTCTTTCGGCACAAGCCCCCGCTCCGGAGCGCACCGCGGCCGGCAGGATGCTCTCTGCCGGCGAAGGTGCCGCTTCTCCGGCAAGGAAGCCTCTGCCGCTTCTCCAGCACACGGAGAGCGTGCTAGCTGCTGAAACGTGAAGAAAGAAGCTGCAGAACACTGGCACTGAGCGTGCAGCTTTCCAGCGGAGAGAAAAAGCTACTTTAACACTCTGCAAGCCTTTCCACTCCCAAAAACATGCACATGGAAGGAGCTGCTGCAAAACCGATGCTGTGCTCGCTGCTGCTCCTCCTGAAGCTCTGGCTGCTAAATCTGAGGCTTTCCTTCCAATTTCAAGCTGCAAAGCACTTGCTGAATTCCAGGGAAAGTCCGGGAGGCATTTGCTGTGCTGGCACACTTTCTCCTTCCTAGACAGAGTGGAAAAGCTTTTCCCTGCCGTGGAGGCGACAAGAGACGCATGAGACGGGCATCCGGAGCTGTCCGAAGGTAAGCGCCTGTTGCCGGCCTCTTTCGGCACAAGCCCCCGCTCCGGAGCGCACCGCGGCCGGCAGGATGCTCTCTGCCGGCGAAGGTGCCGCTTCTCCGGCAAGGAAGCCTCTGCCGCTTCTCCAGCACACGGAGAGCGTGCTAGCTGCTGAAACGTGAAGAAAGAAGCTGCAGAAGACTGGCACTGAGCGTGCAGCTTTCCAGCGGAGAGAAAAAGCTACTTTAACACTCTGCAAGCCTTTCCACTCCCAAAAACATGCACATGGAAGGAGCTGCTGCAAAACCGATGCTGTGCTCGCTGCTGCTCCTCCTGAAGCTCTGGCTGCTAAATCTGAGGCTTTCCTTCCAATTTCAAGCTGCAAAGCACTTGCTGAATTCCAGGGAAAGTCCGGGAGGCATTTGCTGTGCTGGCACACTTTCTCCTTCCTAGACAGAGTGGAAAAGCTTTTCCCTGCCGTGTAGGCCACAAGAGACGCATTAGACGGCGATCCGGAGCTGTCCGAAGGTAAGCGCCTGTTGCCGGCCTCTTTCGGCACAAGCCCCCGCTCCGGAGCGCACCGCGGCCGGCAGGATGCTCTCTGCCGGCGAAGGTGCCGCTTCTCCGGCAAGGAAGCCTCTGCCGCTTCTCCAGCACACGGAGAGCGTGCTAGCTGCTGAAACGTGAAGAAAGAAGCTGCAGAAGACTGGCACTGAGCGTGCAGCTTTCCAGCGGAGAGAAAAAGCTACTTTAACACTCTGCAAGCCTTTCCACTCCCAAAAACATGCACATGGAAGGAGCTGCTGCAAAAGCGATGCTGTGCTCGCTGCTGCTCCTCCTGAAGCTCTGGCTGCTAAATCTGAGGCTTTCCTTCCAATTTCAAGCTGCAAAGCACTTGCTGAATTCCAGGGAAAGTCCGGGAGGCATTTGCTGTGCTGGCACACTTTCTCCTTCCTAGACAGAGTGGAAAAGCTTTTCCCTGCCGTGTAGGCGACAAGAGACGCATTAGACGGCGATCCGGAGCTGTCCGAAGGTAAGCGCCTGTTGCCGGCCTCTTTCGGCACAAGCCCCCGCTCCGGAGCGCACCGCGGCCGGCAGGATGCTCTCTGCCGGCGAAGGTGCCGCTTCTCCGGCAAGGAAGCCTCTGCCGCTTCTCCAGCACACGGAGAGCGTGCTAGCTGCTGAAACGTGAAGAAAGAAGCTGCAGAACACTGGCACTGAGCGTGCAGCTTTCCAGCGGAGAGAAAAAGCTACTTTAACACTCTGCAAGCCTTTCCACTCCCAAAAACATGCACATGGAAGGAGCTGCTGCAAAACCGATGCTGTGCTCGCTGCTGCTCCTCCTGAAGCTCTGGCTGCTAAATCTGAGGCTTTCCTTCCAATTTCAAGCTGCAAAGCACTTGCTGAATTGCAGGGAAAGTCCGGGAGGCATTTGCTGTGCTGGCACACTTTCTCCTTCCTAGACAGAGTGGAAAAGCTTTTCCCTGCCGTGTAGGCGACAAGAGACGCATTAGACGGCGATCCGGAGCTGTCCGAAGGTAAGCGCCTGTTGCCGGCCTCTTTCGGCACAAGCCCCCGCTCCGGAGCGCACCGCGGCCGGCAGGATGCTCTCTGCCGGCGAAGGTGCCGCTTCTCCGGCAAGGAAGC
Source organism: Fringilla coelebs (assembly GCF_963513975.1). NCBI lineage: Eukaryota > Metazoa > Chordata > Aves > Passeriformes > Fringillidae > Fringilla > Fringilla coelebs. The sequence goes on from NW_028167444.1 coordinate 811,829, forward strand.
CTCTGCCGCTTCTCCAGCACACGGAGAGCGTGCTAGCTGCTGAAACGTGAAGAAAGAAGCTGCAGAACACTGGCACTGAGCGTGCAGCTTTCCAGCGGAGAGAAAAAGCTACTTTAACACTCTGCAAGCCTTTCCACTCCCAAAAACATGCACATGGAAGGAGCTGCTGCAAAAGCGATGCTGTGCTCGCTGCTGCTCCTCCTGAAGCTCTGGCTGCTAAATCTGAGGCTTTCCTTCCAATTTCAAGCTGCAAAGCACTTGCTGAATTCCAGGGAAAGTCCGGGAGGCATTTGCTGTGCTGGCACACTTTCTCCTTCCTAGACAGAGTGGAAAAGCTTTTCCCTGCCGTGTAGGCGACAAGAGACGCATGAGACGGCGATCCGGAGCTGTCCGAAGGTAAGCGCCTGTTGCCGGCCTCTTTCGGCACAAGCCCCCGCTCCGGAGCGCACCGCGGCCGGCAGGATGCTCTCTGCCGGCGAAGGTGCCGCTTCTCCGGCAAGGAAGCCTCTGCCGCTTCTCCAGCACACGGAGAGCGTGCTAGCTGCTGAAACGTGAAGAAAGAAGCTGCAGAACACTGGCACTGAGCGTGCAGCTTTCCAGCGGAGAGAAAAAGCTACTTTAACACTCTGCAAGCCTTTCCACTCCCAAAAACATGCACATGGAAGGAGCTGCTGCAAAACCGATGCTGTGCTCGCTGCTGCTCCTCCTGAAGCTCTGGCTGCTAAATCTGAGGCTTTCCTTCCAATTTCAAGCTGCAAAGCACTTGCTGAATTCCAGGGAAAGTCCGGGAGGCATTTGCTGTGCTGGCACACTTTCTCCTTCCTAGACAGAGTGGAAAAGCTTTTCCCTGCCGTGTAGGCGACAAGAGACGCATTAGACGGCGATCCGGAGCTGTCCGAAGGTAAGCGCCTGTTGCCGGCCTCTTTCGGCACAAGCCCCCGCTCCGGAGCGCACCGCGGCCGGCAGGATGCTCTCTGCCGGCGAAGGTGCCGCTTCTCCGGCAAGGAAGCCTCTGCCGCTTCTCCAGCACACGGAGAGCGTGCTAGCTGCTGAAACGTGAAGAAAGAAGCTGCAGAACACTGGCACTGAGCGTGAAGCATTCCAGCGGAGAGAAAAAGCTACTTTAACACTCTGCAAGCCTTTCAACTCCCAAAAACATGCACATGGAAGGAGCTGCTGCAAAACCGATGCTGTGCTCGCTGCTGCTCCTCCTGAAGCTCTAGCTGCTAAATCTGAGGCTTTCCTTCCAATTTCAAGCTGCAAAGCACTTGCTGAATTCCAGGGAAAGTCCGGGAGGCATTTGCTGTGCTGGCACACTTTCTCCTTCCTAGACAGAGTGGAAAAGCTTTTCCCTGCCGTGTAGGCGACAAGAGACGCATTAGACGGCGATCCGGAGCTGTCCGAAGGTAAGCGCCTGTTGCCGGCCTCTTTCGGCACAAGCCCCCGCTCCGGAGCGCACCGCGGCCGGCAGGATGCTCTCTGCCGGCGAAGGTGCCGCTTCTCCGGCAAGGAAGCCTCTGCCGCTTCTCCAGCACACGGAGAGCGTGCTAGCTGCTGAAACGTGAAGAAAGAAGCTGCAGAACACTGGCACTGAGCGTGAAGCTTTCCAGCGGAGAGAAAAAGCTACTTTAACACTCTGCAAGCCTTTCAACTCCCAAAAACATGCACATGGAAGGAGCTGCTGCAAAACCGATGCTGTGCTCGCTGCTGCTCCTCCTGAAGCTCTGGCTGCTAAATCTGAGGCTTTCCTTCCAATTTCAAGCTGCAAAGCACTTGCTGAATTCCAGGGAAAGTCCGGGAGGCATTTGCTGTGCTGGCACACTTTCTCCTTCCTAGACAGAGTGGAAAAGCTTTTCCCTGCCGTGTAGGCGACAAGAGACGCATTAGACGGCGATCCGGAGCTGTCCGAAGGTAAGCGCCTGTTGCCGGCCTCTTTCGGCACAAGCCCCCGCTCCGGAGCGCACCGCGGCCGGCAGGATGCTCTCTGCCGGCGAAGGTGCCGCTTCTCCGGCAAGGAAGCCTCTGCCGCTTCTCCAGCACACGGAGAGCGTGCTAGCTGCTGAAACGTGAAGAAAGAAGCTGCAGAAGACTGGCACTGAGCGTGCAGCTTTCCAGCGGAGAGAAACAGCTACTTTAACACTCTGCAAGCCTTTCCACTCCCAAAAACATGCACATGGAAGGAGCTGCTGCAAAACCGATGCTGTGCTCGCTGCTGCTCCTCCTGAAGCTCTGGCTGCTAAATCTGAGGCTTTCCTTCCAATTTCAAGCTGCAAAGCACTTGCTGAATTCCAGGGAAAGTCCGGGAGGCATTTGCTGTGCTGGCACACTTTCTCCTTCCTAGACAGAGTGGAAAAGCTTTTCCCTGCCGTGTAGGCCACAAGAGACGCATTAGACGGCGATCCGGAGCTGTCCGAAGGTAAGCGCCTGTTGCCGGCCTCTTTCGGCACAAGCCCCCGCTCCGGAGCGCACCGCGGCCGGCAGGATGCTCTCTGCCGGCGAAGGTGCCGCTTCTCCGGCAAGGAAGCCTCTGCCGCTTCTCCAGCACACGGAGAGCGTGCTAGCTGCTGAAACGTGAAGAAAGAAGCTGCAGAAGACTGGCACTGAGCGTGCAGCTTTCCAGCGGAGAGAAAAAGCTACTTTAACACTCTGCAAGCCTTTCCACTCCCAAAAACATGCACATGGAAGGAGCTGCTGCAAAAGCGATGCTGTGCTCGCTGCTGCTCCTCCTGAAGCTCTGGCTGCTAAATCTGAGGCTTTCCTTCCAATTTCAAGCTGCAAAGCACTTGCTGAATTCCAGGGAAAGCCCGGGAGGCATTTGCTGTGCTGGCACACTTTCTCCTTCCTAGACAGAGTGGAAAAGCTTTTCCCTGCCGTGTAGGCGACAAGAGACGCATTAGACGGCGATCCGGAGCTGTCCGAAGGTAAGCGCCTGTTGCCGGCCTCTTTCGGCACAAGCCCCCGCTCCGGAGCGCACCGCGGCCGGCAGGATGCTCTCTGCCGGCGAAGGTGCCGCTTCTCCGGCAAGGAAGCCTCTGCCGCTTCTCCAGCACACGGAGAGCGTGCTAGCTGCTGAAACGTGAAGAAAGAAGCTGCAGAAGACTGGCACTGAGCGTGCAGCTTTCCAGCGGAGAGAAAAAGCTACTTTAACACTCTGCAAGCCTTTCAACTCCCAAAAACATGCACATGGAAGGAGCTGCTGCAAAACCGATGCTGTGCTCGCTGCTGCTCCTCCTGAAGCTCTGGCTGCTAAATCTGAGGCTTTCCTTCCAATTTCAAGCTGCAAAGCACTTGCTGAATTCCAGGGAAAGTCCGGGAGGCATTTGCTGTGCTGGCACACTTTCTCCTTCCTAGACAGAGTGGAAAAGCTTTTCCCTGCCGTGTAGGCGACAAGAGACGCATTAGACGGCGATCCGGAGCTGTCCGAAGGTAAGCGCCTGTTGCCGGCCTCTTTCGGCACAAGCCCCCGCTCCGGAGCGCACCGCGGCCGGCAGGATGCTCTCTGCCGGCGAAGGTGCCGCTTCTCCGGCAAGGAAGCCTCTGCCGCTTCTCCAGCACACGGAGAGCGTGCTAGCTGCTGAAACGTGAAGAAAGAAGCTGCAGACACTGGCACTGAGCGTGCAGCTTTCCAGCGGAGAGAAAAAGCTACTTGAACACTCTGCAAGCCTTTCCACTCCCAAAAACATGCACATGGAAGGAGCTGCTGCAAAACCGATGCTGTGCTCGCTGCTGCTCCTCCTGAAGCTCTGGCTGCTAAATCTGAGGCTTTCCTTCCAATTTCAAGCTGCAAAGCACTTGCTGAATTGCAGGGAAAGTCCGGGAGGCATTTGCTGTGCTGGCACACTTTCTCCTTCCTAGACAGAGTGGAAAAGCTTTTCCCTGCCGTGTAGGCGACAAGAGACGCATTAGACGGCGATCCGGAGCTGTCCGAAGGTAAGCGCCTGTTGCCGGCCTCTTTCGGCACAAGCCCCCGCTCCGGAGCGCACCGCGGCCGGCAGGATGCTCTCTGCCGGCGAAGGTGCCGCTTCTCCGGCAAGGAAGCCTCTGCCGCTTCTCCAGCACACGGAGAGCGTGCTAGCTGCTGAAACGTGAAGAAAGAAGCTGCAGAAGACTGGCACTGAGCGTGCAGCTTTCCAGCGGAGAGAAAAAGCTACTTTAACACTCTGCAAGCCTTTCCACTCCCAAAAACATGCACATGGAAGGAGCTGCTGCAAAAGCGATGCTGTGCTCGCTGCTGCTCCTCCTGAAGCTCTGGCTGCTAAATCTGAGGCTTTCCTTCCAATTTCAAGCTGCAAAGCACTTGCTGAATTGCAGGGAAAGTCCGGGAGGCATTTGCTGTGCTGGCACACTTTCTCCTTCCTAGACAGAGTGGAAAAGCTTTTCCCTGCCGTGTAGGCGACAAGAGACGCATTAGACGGCGATCCGGAGCTGTCCGAAGGTAAGCGCCTGTTGCCGGCCTCTTTCGGCACAAGCCCCCGCTCCGGAGCGCACCGCGGCCGGCAGGATGCTCTCTGCCGGCGAAGGTGCCGCTTCTCCGGCAAGGAAGCCTCTGCCGCTTCTCCAGCACACGGAGAGCGTGCTAGCTGCTGAAACGTGAAGAAAGAAGCTGCAGAAGACTGGCACTGAGCGTGCAGCTTTCCAGCGGAGAGAAAAAGCTACTTTAACACTCTGCAAGCCTTTCAACTCCCAAAAACATGCACATGGAAGGAGCTGCTGCAAAACCGATGCTGTGCTCGCTGCTGCTCCTCCTGAAGCTCTGGCTGCTAAATCTGAGGCTTTCCTTCCAATTTCAAGCTGCAAAGCACTTGCTGAATTCCAGGGAAAGCCCGGGAGGCATTTGCTGTGCTGGCACACTTTCTCCTTCCTAGACAGAGTGGAAAAGCTTTTCCCTGCCGTGTAGGCGACAAGAGACGCATTAGACGGCGATCCGGAGCTGTCCGAAGGTAAGCGCCTGTTGCCGGCCTCTTTCGGCACAAGCCCCCGCTCCGGAGCGCACCGCGGCCGGCAGGATGCTCTCTGCCGGCGAAGGTGCCGCTTCTCCGGCAAGGAAGCCTCTGCCGCTTCTCCAGCACACGGAGAGCGTGCTAGCTGCTGAAACGTGAAGAAAGAAGCTGCAGAAGACTGGCACTGAGCGTGCAGCTTTCCAGCGGAGAGAAAAAGCTACTTGAACACTCTGCAAGCCTTTCAACTCCCAAAAACATGCACATGGAAGGAGCTGCTGCAAAACCGATGCTGTGCTCGCTGCTGCTCCTCCTGAAGCTCTGGCTGCTAAATCTGAGGCTTTCCTTCCAATTTCAAGCTGCAAAGCACTTGCTGAATTCCAGGGAAAGTCCGGGAGGCATTTGCTGTGCTGGCACACTTTCTCCTTCCTAGACAGAGTGGAAAAGCTTTTCCCTGCCGTGGAGGCGACAAGAGACGCATTAGACGGCGATCCGGAGCTGTCCGAAGGTAAGCGCCTGTTACCGGCCTCTTTCGGCACAAGCCCCCGCTCCGGAGCGCACCGCGGCCGGCAGGATGCTCTCTGCCGGCGAAGGTGCCGCTTCTCCGGCAAGGAAGCCTCTGCCGCTTCTCCAGCACACGGAGAGCGTGCTAGCTGCTGAAACGTGAAGAAAGAAGCTGCAGAAGACTGGCACTGAGCGTGCAGCTTTCCAGCGGAGAGAAAAAGCTACTTTAACACTCTGCAAGCCTTTCCACTCCCAAAAACATGCACATGGAAGGAGCTGCTGCAAAACCGATGCTGTGCTCGCTGCTGCTCCTCCTGAAGCTCTGGCTGCTAAATCTGAGGCTTTCCTTCCAATTTCAAGCTGCAAAGCACTTGCTGAATTCCAGGGAAAGTCCGGGAGGCATTTGCTGTGCTGGCACACTTTCTCCTTCCTAGACAGAGTGGAAAAGCTTTTCCCTGCCGTGTAGGCGACAAGAGACGCATTAGACGGCGATCCGGAGCTGTCCGAAGGTAAGCGCCTGTTGCCGGCCTCTTTCGGCACAAGCCCCCGCTCCGGAGCGCACCGCGGCCGGCAGGATGCTCTCTGCCGGCGAAGGTGCCGCTTCTCCGGCAAGGAAGCCTCTGCCGCTTCTCCAGCACACGGAGAGCGTGCTAGCTGCTGAAACGTGAAGAAAGAAGCTGCAGAAGACTGGCACTGAGCGTGCAGCTTTCCAGCGGAGAGAAAAAGCTACTTTAACACTCTGCAAGCCTTTCCACTCCCAAAAACATGCACATGGAAGGAGCTGCTGCAAAAGCGATGCTGTGCTCGCTGCTGCTCCTCCTGAAGCTCTGGCTGCTAAATCTGAGGCTTTCCTTCCAATTTCAAGCTGCAAAGCACTTGCTGAATTGCAGGGAAAGTCCGGGAGGCATTTGCTGTGCTGGCACACTTTCTCCTTCCTAGACAGAGTGGAAAAGCTTTTCCCTGCCGTGTAGGCGACAAGAGACGCATTAGACGGCGATCCGGAGCTGTCCGAAGGTAAGCGCCTGTTGCCGGCCTCTTTCGGCACAAGCCCCCGCTCCGGAGCGCACCGCGGCCGGCAGGATGCTCTCTGCCGGCGAAGGTGCCGCTTCTCCGGCAAGGAAGCCTCTGCCGCTTCTCCAGCACACGGAGAGCGTGCTAGCTGCTGAAACGTGAAGAAAGAAGCTGCAGAACACTGGCACTGAGCGTGCAGCTTTCCAGCGGAGAGAAAAAGCTACTTTAACACTCTGCAAGCCTTTCCACTCCCAAAAACATGCACATGGAAGGAGCTGCTGCAAAACCGATGCTGTGCTCGCTGCTGCTCCTCCTGAAGCTCTGACTGCTAAATCTGAGGCTTTCCTTCCAATTTCAAGCTGCAAAGCACTTGCTGAATTGCAGGGAAAGTCCGGGAGGCATTTGCTGTGCTGGCACACTTTCTCCTTCCTAGACAGAGTGGAAAAGCTTTTCCCTGCCGTGTAGGCGACAAGAGACGCATTAGACGGCGATCCGGAGCTGTCCGAAGGTAAGCGCCTGTTGCCGGCCTCTTTCGGCACAAGCCCCCGCTCCGGAGCGCACCGCGGCCGGCAGGATGCTCTCTGCCGGCGAAGGTGCCGCTTCTCCGGCAAGGAAGCCTCTGCCGCTTCTCCAGCACACGGAGAGCGTGCTAGCTGCTGAAACGTGAAGAAAGAAGCTGCAGAACACTGGCACTGAGCGTGCAGCTTTCCAGCGGAGAGAAAAAGCTACTTTAACACTCTGCAAGCCTTTCCACTCCCAAAAACATGCACATGGAAGGAGCTGCTGCAAAACCGATGCTGTGCTCGCTGCTGCTCCTCCTGAAGCTCTGGCTGCTAAATCTGAGGCTTTCCTTCCAATTTCAAGCTGCAAAGCACTTGCTGAATTGCAGGGAAAGTCCGGGAGGCATTTGCTGTGCTGGCACACTTTCTCCTTCCTAGACAGAGTGGAAAAGCTTTTCCCTGCCGTGGAGGCGACAAGAGACGCATTAGACGGCGATCCGGAGCTGTCCGAAGGTAAGCGCCTGTTGCCGGCCTCTTTCGGCACAAGCCCCCGCTCCGGAGCGCACCGCGGCCGGCAGGATGCTCTCTGCCGGCGAAGGTGCCGCTTCTCCGGCAAGGAAGCCTCTGCCGCTTCTCCAGCACACGGAGAGCGTGCTAGCTGCTGAAACGTGAAGAAAGAAGCTGCAGAAGACTGGCACTGAGCGTGCAGCTTTCCAGCGGAGAGAAAAAGCTACTTTAACACTCTGCAAGCCTTTCCACTCCCAAAAACATGCACATGGAAGGAGCTGCTGCAAAAGCGATGCTGTGCTCGCTGCTGCTCCTCCTGAAGCTCTGGCTGCTAAATCTGAGGCTTTCCTTCCAATTTCAAGCTGCAAAGCACTTGCTGAATTCCAGGGAAAGTCCGGGAGGCATTTGCTGTGCTGGCACACTTTCTCCTTCCTAGACAGAGTGGAAAAGCTTTTCCCTGCCGTGTAGGCGACAAGAGACGCATTAGACGGCGATCCGGAGCTGTCCGAAGGTAAGCGCCTGTTGCCGGCCTCTTTCGGCACAAGCCCCCGCTCCGGAGCGCACCGCGGCCGGCAGGATGCTCTCTGCCGGCGAAGGTGCCGCTTCTCCGGCAAGGAAGCCTCTGCCGCTTCTCCAGCACACGGAGAGCGTGCTAGCTGCTGAAACGTGAAGAAAGAAGCTGCAGAACACTGGCACTGAGCGTGCAGCTTTCCAGCGGAGAGAAAAAGCTACTTTAACACTCTGCAAGCCTTTCAACTCCCAAAAACATGCACATGGAAGGAGCTGCTGCAAAACCGATGCTGTGCTCGCTGCTGCTCCTCCTGAAGCTCTAGCTGCTAAATCTGAGGCTTTCCTTCCAATTTCAAGCTGCAAAGCACTTGCTGAATTCCAGGGAAAGTCCGGGAGGCATTTGCTGTGCTGGCACACTTTCTCCTTCCTAGACAGAGTGGAAAAGCTTTTCCCTGCCGTGTAGGCGACAAGAGACGCATTAGACGGCGATCCGGAGCTGTCCGAAGGTAAGCGCCTGTTGCCGGCCTCTTTCGGCACAAGCCCCCGCTCCGGAGCGCACCGCGGCCGGCAGGATGCTCTCTGCCGGCGAAGGTGCCGCTTCTCCGGCAAGGAAGCCTCTGCCGCTTCTCCTGCACACGGAGAGCGTGCTAGCTGCTGAAACGTGAAGAAAGAAGCTGCAGAACACTGGCACTGAGCGTGCAGCTTTCCAGCGGAGAGAAAAAGCTACTTTAACACTCTGCAAGCCTTTCCACTCCCAAAAACATGCACATGGAAGGAGCTGCTGCAAAACCGATGCTGTGCTCGCTGCTGCTCCTCCTGAAGCTCTGGCTGCTAAATCTGAGGCTTTCCTTCCAATTTCAAGCTGCAAAGCACTTGCTGAATTCCAGGGAAAGTCCGGGAGGCGCTTTCCTGAATTTTCCTGAATTCAGGAAAGATTCCCTTTATTGGGACTCTATCTAATGCACTGTAGGCAGTTAGTGCCAACTCCCCTAAAATTCTGTTATTTTGCATAAACATGGCATTCAACTGCAGGTTTCGTGAGTTGCTCAATTTTTTCGTTTTGTTTATGCAAGGTTTTGAATATGAGCCTGAATTTAATAAATTTTTTGGAATGAAAATAACAGAGAAGAGGAAATGAGTGAAACAGCTCTTGTGAGGAAGTTTCAGACCATCCATTTACTGTGCAGAAGAGCAAACCTTCCCACAACCTGCGGCATCAATGGATATCCATGCACACATTGTGGGCATGGGGTAGATCCTCTCCAGGAAAGAGAATTACCAAGACCAATTGCAAGGGACTTCTGCACGATTTGATCCAAGGTTTAAACCATTAGTTCCAGATTTATTGTTCTGGCTGCTTTGGAGGCAAGAGAAGGCCTTACTTCAGAGGAGAGCCAGAGTTACAAGCAAAATAGCCTCTAGATGGTAGGATTAGTACCTGCCCATAGCTGTGCAGGAAAGGGCTGTGTGACTGGTCTCCAGTCATGCTCTACATTTTAACATCAAGCTCTGATGAAGTATCCCCAAGTCACTCATAAGATATCCTAAACTGTTCCCAAAGTTACTGACAGTCATGAGATGATGGCAGAGACCTTCCCATAAAAGCAGAGGATGATACCAGAGGCCCCAGGGATATAATCACTATTAGTTAATTACTGTCCCAGATGGAATGTGACCATGAAACTGGCTTAAGAGCCCAGACAAAGAACTGTGCATGAGGTGAGCCTGTGAACCCACAAAGAAAGAAAAATAAAGCGATCCTCATAATTCATGAATATTTCAGAGTAGGAGCACTGCTCTGCTCCTTCTTTTTTTGCCTCCCTGTGAAAAGGAGGGGAAAAGGGGTTGACTATGCATGTCCATACATAACCTAAATTATTTCATTACTGTCTCTCTGACACCCTTCCAGTAAAACATCAGCCAGATTTTCTTACATCCTCTCAGATATTTTATTTCTCAGATCAACTGAACCTGAGAGATGGTAAATTTAAATGTGGCCTTTTTGCAATTCAGAATTAAGTGAATAAGCTAATGCCATTCAACAGAATTCAACAAGCCAGCTGCCTAGACAGTAATTAAAGCGGTGATTTACCATGGCTACCAGAAGAGATTTAAAACAACTCTTTGTAATCAATGTACAAAACAGGCCTGGAGAGCAATGGCCTATGCTGGCAATTCACACCCCCTGAAGGCTACAAGAGGTCTTTATTTGGGGCTCTCCATATCCACTGTCCTCATTCCCAGCAGTTGTTGTTGGCAGCTCCCAGGGCAATGCCCCCATCTCAACACTATAAAGGTGTCCAGCTCCCTCTGGCAGGCTCAGGCTGATGCTACACCTGTGTGAGAGTCTTTCTGAAATTTCCCTCATCTGCCTCGGGGTCGTCACTGGGGGATCACTGAAGAAAAGATCCCCCTGTCTAAAATCTCTGGCTCTCTAGGAGAAGAGTTACACACTGAAGGCCCCGAGACCTGAGAGAATTGCTAAGCTATTGTTTTCACAGGTGTGTTTACTTTATGCTACACTAATGAGAAGAAAAAGGACATTCTGACAATTTTGCAACAATAGCTCTGGGATTTTTCCCCACCCCTCGGCCTGGCTGGACTTCTCCTGTGTTTTGGGGGTGGTCCCCCACAGGAGACCCCTCTCGCTCATTTGCAACCACTGTGACAGACAAACTGAGATGTAAGAAGCCTCTTTGCCAGAGAAAAAGCCAGACATGAAATCCCTATGTGAAATCCCTCACACAATTTCCAAGGACTGGGACTGGGACCCCCAACCCAGGGAGGTGTGCGGGGGGAGGCGAGCCGACCAAAGCAGACAGATGCTGCAGGTGTGAGCAGTGGACCAAGAAGACAATGGCTCTCACCCACCGCTGAGAACATGGACTGTGTGTACCCTTTTCCAAACACCATTCTCTCCCCCAAAGATACAATACACTACCTTTGACTTGGTTTCAAAATTCATCCCCCTTCCCCCATCAAAGAAGAGCATAATTATGGTCCAGATGAACTGCATCCCTGAGATGTCCCCAGACGTGACCTGGTGAACTCCATCGGCTGGGCACCAAAGGACTTTGCAGTTCCACATTTGGTAGCTATATACCCTTTTCTTCTTCCTCCCTCTTTTCCTTATTTTCCCCTTTTCCCCCAATCCTTCCCCAATGCATTTCTGTTGTGGTTATTTCAATAAAAGTGCATTTGTGTTGATTACCACTGCAAACCCCCTGTACCGTGTCGGTTTTTTGCACCCTGAGATCCCCCACGAACCATCACAAAACCCGTTCACAAGGACAGCTCGTGACAGCCTGAAAGGTGCCAACCTTGCACCAACAGCACACTAGGGAAGAGGATACAAAAAAATACTTGGAGATTAAGAAATGCAGTAAGAATTTTAAACTGGTGACAAACATTTGTTTTGAAAAGCTCTCACTTTTATGATGGCATCGCTTTTCCAAGTCCCTTTCAGCTCCCGCTCATCCATGCTGGATTTGGTAACTTTTACAGTTTTCTGCACACTCAATATTCTTTGCTTAACAAACCTTCACAGTTCATCTGTGTAGAAAAATGCATCACTGCAGCTGGTACTAGCTCACCCTTGAATAAATTACTATTTTTTCTCATAAGAATTGTCCTTATTCCAGAGCCAGAGCCAATGCCATTTTTTTATCAGTTATATTACTGCTGATCTCATTCAAAGAACACAAAGAAAATCTGTCTGAATTCCTACACAATTAAGACAGATCAGGGACAACAAGGAAGTATAATCCCTTAAAATGACATTTCCATTCCACTCTTCTACTCTAAACGGAGTCAAAAGCAAAGAGAAACAAAAAGTGTTGAAAAGTGGGGAGCTTTAGATACTCATGAACTCTGAACTCATTTCTACCTGCTGAAGTTAATACATGATGTGGGGGAAAACAATTTCTTCACATGAATGCTGCTTTCTTTTTTTCCTAGGGCTCTTGGAGAGATAAAAACAGGAGGCTGTTTTCAGCCATGATTCACCATCAGTAAGCAAGAATTCCAAGCAAGCCCTAAGTCTACCTTTTAGAGTCATCAATCTCCAGCCAAACAGTAGTATAATTTTCAACCTGCTGGATTTGGCACCCTAAGAAAAAGCAGTTATATTCACATGTCATACCTGAATAGATCTAATCTTCATTTAAGCAATCCAAGAGACTGTTTCCAGTGTGGAACCAACTGTGCAGACTCAAACCATGTCTAATGCTTTTTGGAAAATTTTGCACATCTTCATTGATCGGTTTCTCTCTAGTTCTTAGCCAAGAGTTAATTCCATTACTGGGGAACTGCACTCAATATTCTACCAGAAGGATGACATTTTAATTTTACAGTAATGTGTGCACATGTGAGTTGGGAAAATCTACATCACATGGGAAGCCAAGGAGGGTTGCTGCTGATTCTAGGACTGTGGTCATCTTCTTGTTTTGGAAGAACCTCAGTCCCACAGTGATCTGGCTGAAGACAGTCCTCTCTAGAGCAGTAAATATTATTTCCAGCCTATAGAATCTGGACAGTTTTCCAGAACAAGGAACAATTTCTGCACTATTTTTATTTTATAGGCTCAGCCTCTTTCCATCATAAAAGATTAAACTTTACCATGACATGTACAAGTGCCAAGTGCATTTTCATTGCTCCTTACATGCCCAAAGATCCCAAAGGAGCATTAAATGTGGGTAACTGTTAGAACATACAGGCACACTGCTGGAATACATATATCGAGGAAGATTTACATTTATTAACAAGCAAATGTAAAAAAGGCAGAATTGATGACTACAAGATTAGTCATGGCGGGGGTTCTGGTAAAGTATCTGTCAAGACATGTCATGAACTATAGATTGGATGCAGATGTCATGAACAGCTGCACAGGTTATGGTATGAGGTAATGATGTATATGAATGACCATTAATTTAATATTAAGCTGATATAACTTGACTTCCTGATGTTCAACACAGTATTTTTAGTCTAAGAAAGACCTCTTTTTAGTTACTGAAGCAGCAGAGCTTCAGTTCAGAGTGAAGAACATAAATTTTAGCAGCATTAGGCTGTGGAACTTCTAGCTTTGGTCTTAAGTTTTTAGTTTAAACTGTAACAGTGAGAAGGCCCTAGCAGTGCAATATTTAACTTACCAGTTCTCTGGTATTTTCAAATGTTCATCAAGGCTACCTATGTTCAGTGGCAGCAGGATGCCTCCATAAAACACTTATTTTTCATCAAAAACCTCCATTTATGGTAAGAAAACAAAACTCCCCCATCCCCAGCTTGTAAAGATTATTCTGTTACATGGCCAGCAAAGCACTGATCCCAGGGATGTTGAGAAGAGGAAAAACAAGACATGAAAGTATTGATGATACATTTTGCTAACACTAAACACCATTTCAGTGTTCTCTTCCTACAGTGAACTCCCTTAAGCCAAGATTTATGCAGAATACAGTCTCTTTTTTTTTTTTTTTTTATTCCTTCAGGCTGTTATTTACTTCCTACCTTAATTTTCCAGTGAACTGTCTACCATCCAATTAAAAATTACAATTTGCTCCTCCTCTGAGAATTACACTCAAATCCAGGTATTGCATTTTTCCAGGAGCTGCGCCTCTTGCAAGGTATTGCTCACATCTCAAGGCACGCAGCCCTCCTGCTACCAGATCCTGAAGCGCCTTCCTTCCCTTCAAACTTTCTTCAAGGGCCTGGGAGCTGTTGAGAACCAGCTGCCTTCCCTAAATAATGTCAAACCACCCAGAATTTCTATCCCTGATCTTCCACACAGGCTCTGCTTCCTTTACAAATCTTATCCTCCCTGGAAGGCTGCTTTCAAAAGCCCTTCTCCAGCTCACAGCTCTGCTAGGCAATCCCTCATTTCCTGCACCAGCAGAAGCAGCTGCAGCAGGCAGAGGTGAATCTGAGCAGCCAATTCCCTTGCAGCCCCACGCAGCTGCAGAAAAAGCACTTTACTGCTAAAAAATTGCTGTGGTTCTAGGCGATATTCAAGGGGGGTAATGGGGGCCCTAACGCTGACAGGAACTGTCGCTGAAATGCTGTATCTGAAATCCCTGCGAGGACAGGGTTCCTCACATGTCCCTATCCATTAATTACAGCTCTAACCAGGGCTTTTAGCAACTCCTGCTGCATTGCTCCCTCACATTCCAGGGAGGCCTTTGGGAGTCAGAAATATGGAATATTTGGATATGGAAATATGGAATATCTGGAAGGGGATGCCGGGGCACTCACTCCTTCCACTTGCTCATATGAACTCCACGGAAGAAAAAATTAAAATAAATGCAGTCTGAAACTTTCTCCAGTTTTCCACTTTCCCATGCCACGGGATTTATGTGTCTGTCCCGGGGGGATGTTTTAGAGGAGTCCTATCACTGTGCTCCCACTACCAGTTACAGCAACCAAGACCTGAAGTACTACACTCATCACAGGGCATTTTTTCATGCTTGGATGTGGCTTTTTAAAGAACTTTTTACTATCATCAAAGAATAAAGCAAGCTTCTGGTTCCACCATACCCCAAGCTCCACTTCCATAGGCAGTAATTTTTGGAAAAGCAATGCAATAAATTTCCCTTGCCTCAAAGAGCCTTGTACCTCCCCCTCTTACCAACCACAACAGCATTGGTTCAAACACAGAGAGGTACAGATGACCTTGCATGTGCAACACCAGTATAATGCCTCTCTTTTACTGACAACCCTTCCCCCAGCTGACAGAACAATAATTTAGAACAATATCATTTTCAAGCAACAAAAGTACTGAAGAAAGTAAAAAAGGTTTTCATTGTATTGAAAAAACTGACAATAACAACAGCTATTAAGTACAAATTTTCTTACTAGAATAGATGTGACTGGATCTAAAGGAATATTTCACTTTGAGTAACTTTTTCTTTTAAGGGAAGTAGTCTAAAATCTATGCATGCTTAGAGAAAGAGAACAAAACCCCACAACGGAACATCTATACAAGGAAAGCTTTTTAAATTATATCCCTGACAGAGCTGCGGAAGGGAACAAGTATAAATGTAGCCAATCTTGTGTTTCTCTTAAATAATGGTGGAACACACCTTTGTGCTTACTGGTAACAAGATTTTTTTCATTTTAGGGACAGATTGATATATACTTCCTCAATATTGTATTGGCATTATTCTTAAAAGCAGTAGTCTGGGAGTCCAAGAATAATTTTTATCAGCCTGGTTTTAATTTCTCAAGTCCAAAATACCTTGGAGAGGTATATAACACTGGAGAGGTAATTCTGAGTCTATTCACCAGCTTGACATATTGCAGAGAAAGAATCTGGATAAATTCCACAGCTGACACAGGTGCAATGAAACACACAAGGCTTCATGGATTTACAGCAAAGGCGAGTTTGATCCAGAGACAGTTATGTGACTTGCCCGCAGAAATAAGGTCAGTCATCAGTGGACATGGCATCAGTTCAAACATCAGTAGACAAAGATCTCAAGGTCTTTAAGGTCCCTTCCAGCCCAAACCATTCCATGATTCTATGATTAAGAATATGCAGAGTTTTGATCCTCACATGTAAGGTAACTGCATTTAAGCAGTAATGTGCAGTGGAAGACAGCTGGGGAAGAGAAAGGCACTGACAGCAGGGCATCCCACCCCAGAACCCACAGAGTGCTCTGAGCTGGAAGGGACTCACAGGGATCATCAAGTCCAACTCTTACGTGGATGGCCCACAGAGGGATTGAACCTGCAACTGGGGCATTTTCACCACCCTGCTCTGACCCACTGAGCTCATCTCTAGCTACTGTCTGCCACCAGTTTTGCAAGACTAGGACTTAAGAGAAGAAAATATTTCTGCCCATAAATGCTCTAGAGTGAGCGTGAGGGAGGGAAAAGCACTGCAGAGAGCAACTCCTCCAAGGACAGGTGTGTGTGAAGGGATCATGCATATATTAGGGCTACTCCAGCAGAGATGTTTTTAGCCCCATTACATTCCTGGGGCACATTTTCAAGAGAGATGGTGGAACATGAAATTCACTTTTATTTACAGTTGTGTAGATTAAGTTCATAAAAGCAACTGCATGATGTTGTCCTGCTGAAGGAGGGGATCATGATGAACCACACAGTATTTTCCAATCCCCCGTTCTTATTTTTTTTTTTTTTATGATGAGGCAGCAGAGAACATAAGAATGAGAGAATTCATTTAAAAAGCTAAGACTATATGGGGATCCTCATGTCCACCACCAAAGTCCACTTACTGTTCATAATATCATACAAAAAGTATCCCTCATTCCAATCCTGCATCAGCAACAGTACCATGCAGTTTTCCAACCTCAGACAAATATATAATTTTTACACTCAAAACTTTCTGTGAAAAGGAATACTTTAATATATATACCTAAAAAAGAAACTAGTTCAGCAGCATCTGGATAGCATGTAGACAGATGTATGATGAGTGATGTTTTGACAATATCTGAAGATAGATGACTAGTTAAAACAACATTTGAAAAGCAAGTATTTATTTAAAATATAATAACTATGTGGGCTTTCAGGTGTATACTGAATATTCATAGTCAGTCTTAATGAATATTTCCTGCAAAAGTTCTCTGCCCCTTCACAGTGGCATATTTATCACATTTTCCCAAAGACAGAAACATTTTTCCATTAAAATTTGATTGCTTCACTTGCAAGTTATAAAGATTTATATCATCTCTCAGGTGGCCTGAGAAGCATCACTAACTCAGAGGTGTTGCTCTCAGGGACAACTGATAAACTTTCAGATTTTGTTTAGATTAGAAAGCATGTGCAGAGACCAGTTTTGGTTTTAGCCTTTGCTAAATCCCTGGATCTGCCATTGCAATTGGTCTGCACGGGTAGCCCTTGCTTTTCAAGAATCCTGTGTACTGAAGAAAAAAATTGTTCAGCTTGGATACAGCAAAACTGCTGTATAATAATGATCCCACAAAACACCTCAGAGGGTTTGGTCCCTGCCTGCAAACCCAGCTGTTTAGACCAGGGACCTCATTTTCAGAACCAACTGATACTGTGATTTCCATGGGAATCATTAGGAACACTCTGCACTTCCAAACATCAGACACCCTCTGCACTCAGAACATTCCGAGAAAGTTCCCTTAATCCAAACCCATGGAAAGCTGCTGCTGCAGCTGCTACTCAGTACTGAAGAACTCAAAAGTCTCAAGGGGCTTTCTAGCTGTGGAGTGCTGCCAGGGCTGCTTCAGCTCTAGCCAGGAGCTGGCTTCACTGCTCCCTTTGTCTTAGAAAATCCAATATTCCCTGTCCAAGGGGAGCTTCTTACCTGGCCAGCGCTGGGTTTCTCTGGAGATGAGAACAGAATAGCCATGCCAACTTCTCTCCCTAAACCTGGGTCACCGAGAATTGAGGATGAGACAAGGACCAGCAAGATATCATTTAGGAAGGAGAGAAACCCTGGAGGTAGGCTGGTATTGCCTTCCTAGCCTCCTGTAGCCGTCAAGCTGCTGCAGGGCAAGATTTTGCATATAAATAAAAGCTGAAGGGTGATTTTCCCAGAATAATTATGGCTTGCATCCAAATCTCACTTACCTCCTCCCCAAAGAGACAAGAAAGAAGACAGTATCTGGATATGGGGGGGGGGGAATAAAATATCAAATGCAAGGATTTAAACAAATGAAGATAAACTGATAGTAGGATTTGCAGAGTGAATTAACCTGCACACCACCAGAACTTCAATGCCACCAGTGCCTGCGGACAGCACCTCAGGGGAGTCCCCAGGGAATGCAGACACTGTGGTTTGCTTCAGGTAATGCTTCGTGTAGTCAAAATTTGCCAGTTGCTCTGAGCAACTGGGTGTAAAGAGATCATTTCTCTGTCCTAATTTGATGATGTGAATTTCTTAAGGAGGAAAACTAGTTTTCACATTTTGCCATTAGTTTATTGCCAATTTTCCTAATGAATTACAAAGACCAGAAACTATGCTGAAAGTCAATTCTCACATAGTAAGAGTGAAGAAAAAAAGAAAAAGCTCAGTAAAATCTGATTTTCCTCATCATTGGCTCTTTCATATCCCAATAATCCATTTTTGAAACACATTCTAATCTCAGGCACAGTGTGGCCATCCCGGCATACCTAGGAAAAATCTGTTACTGTGCACCATGCGTGATATTAGAATCTGGCCCTTCCACTGTAGATGGAACATTTGCATAAAGTTCTTACAACTTTTTATAATAGCCATATTTTCCAATATTTGCAACTGCGCACATTTTAGCCTGGACTGCCTTTCGTTCCACAGATGGCGATTATGAAAAGCCCTCACATATGGCAACTACAAAAATAAATTTGTCTGAGACTGCAAATGTACAAATTCCCGGCAGAGTGCAGCCCCCTGAACACGGTCCCTTTGCTGAGAACTTGGGCCCTACTCCCACAGTGAAGTCAACCAGCAATGTCAGAAAATCACTCAGACCCAAGAGATGTCAATTCCTGTGACTTTGCACTCATTTATTTCTCCAGCTTGAGAGTGGATGAACTTTCTGGATGCATTCAGGAAACCCTCTAGGCATATATTTAACTTCATACACAGAATTAGCCCCAGGGAGATCAGTCACATCCCTACTTGGACAGATTAGCAACATTTTGTTCAGATTTTTCTTTTCCTCCCCCCAGCCAAGTCTGTAGTTGAGTTCATGAGGAACGATACAGGCTGTGCCCAGTGGCCTTTCTGAGCAGCTTCCACTGCTCTTCAGGACTGCTGAGGAGGGGCCAAGTCTTGCCCTGTCCCTGGGCTGGCACAGGGGGCCCTGGCAGGAAGGGGCTGGTACCCAAACACACACTGGGTATCTAAGGAGGTTGGATGCTCTCCACCTGTGGAGCTCCTTAAATGTCTTTAAAGGGATTTTCAATAGCACAGGTAATTTTCTTCCGAAAGACATTATCTGTTGTTTGCCAGTTCATTCTCTTAAAACATTCCAGTCAGCTCCACTGCAATCTCAAACACCAACTACTCTGTTTTCCAAGGGCTGCTCAGCTTACATCTAAGTATGTGTTACTTTCATTAAACCTAGATAGAAAGGACGCATTCCCTTGCTTTTTTTAGAATTACCTATGATTCCTTCGTCCAAACCCTCCAGTCTAACACCAACTTGTTCAATAGCTACAGAGGCTCTGGAAATATGGCACAGCCTTTCTTTCCATGCATCTGAGATCAGTGCAACTTTCTGCATGATTGAATGGACATACAAGTTGGAAATGTTAAGTGCTAGATAAATGTATATTATTATTTTGCCTCACTGAGATGCTCACAGCACTTTCATTTTTATTTTTCACCTGTTTACTAAACTGTCACCCAATACTGGCCTCAAGATTCACACTAACATTTGCATAATAATTTTCAGAGCTTCAGATCAAGCTCCACAATATCTCTGATTTTTGGTGGGAATCCAGCTCCAGGTTTTTTGGAGCCTGCTGTTTTTTAATAATACAGTAATAACTTCATTTTTTCATTTGCTTCATTTTCCTCCTAAATCTCTCTGAGAGACAAAATACATATCATTCCTACAAGGGCATTAATATCCTGGTGTGTTTTCCTGACTTATCTTGCCAAGTCTGTTGTCTAACTACATACTATTTGACAAAAATATGCAGAGAAAAGGCTGATGATTTCCAGTGGAAGCAGTGACATTCTGCTGATCTCAATTACATCTACAGCAGGTGATGATTTGGTGTGAACATGTTAGCCCTTGTGCCTGCCTTCAGCACACACCTGCATAAAAAGAATAAAAGTCTTTAGTTTAGCAGTAGGTACTTGACCCCTCCAAGTACCCATCAGCAAAGTGCAACCATCTGTGCTGTTTCTGGCTCTAGGAACTCCTGACTTGAGGAATGCCTCGTTTGCTTTCATCCAGCCACTGCAACAGGTCCTCAACAAGGAGCTTTTTGGGCTGCACAATTTCTGTCCTATTGACTCAACATCCCTCTGCACCTTCAAATCACCTCTAGTCCTGCTCAAAGCCAGCAGCCCCTTTTCAGTTGCTGTTCTCCTCAAGGACAACAAAAGCCTTCAAATCTCAAACAAGACTAACTTGTCTCAGTACTATCAGGACATAGTATTTGGTCTAATTTACACCCACTGAAATCCCAGTAAGGCACACAGGATGCAAATCAACCCGCAGCGTAACCCACTGTCAAGTTTTCATTCCATGCCAATGAAATTGACTTTTCCCCATTAACTGAACTGCACAGCTCTTTTTCTTCTGATAGTACTTTTCTTTAAGTCTTCAGATGTTCAATCCCTCTAGCTCCTCAACGTTTTTCCTCTGAAAAGAAATTGTTGGTAACAATGATACTGCAAAGCAGTGTTTCCCAGCACCCTTCTCAACTTCTTTCCCCTTATCTTTCCAATAATTTTCATGCTATTGGAAGCTTTGTTTGCCATCCTCCCTTCTTGTGCTGTTTTACATCAGAGCCTTCACAACAGCTGTTTTGAAACACTGTACATCATCACTGAGCCACTGTGCTTAATAAAGAAACAATAATTAAGAACAGTTTGTTCGTTTTCAGGTAAAGAAGAAATTCAACACTAAAAATTCAACTAAGTGACTCATCTGGCTCTATCCATTCATCTCACCTGGCTTCCTTGAAACAAAATAATCCATATACAGCAGCTGTTCCAAAGGGATAGGCCTCTCCTATAAACCAGACCCAAAGATAACCTTGCAATAGCTGTGCTTTAAGTACTGCAGGAGTTAACCAGGACAGAGTGCTCAGTCAGAATGGCATTTCCCCAAGGTTTTCCACAAATCCAGGCAGCAGTTCCCAGCTCATGTACACTGGGGAAAACCTAAATCAGGAGCTTTTGCAGATAAGTGTATGCACAGTGGCAGCAGCATTTTACAGCATTGGTCTGTAGAAAGTTTCAATCAGACTGTGAGCACTGGCGGGGAGGAACTGTACTTTACTCTGGTCCTAGGTGACAGGTGAGGAACAACAGAGTTTTGATTCTATCTAGACTGGGTGTATAGAGCAAACAACAGTGATGAATGTTGTTCTAACGCCCTGGTTTAGAATCCTGTCTTCTGAAAGAGTAAAGATCTCCTGGATAGACGGAAACTCTAATTTTTCTGTCTGGGCAGGAAACCAAATCATACAGCAGTGAAGATTACAAAATAGAAATGAGGGGAAAAGGAAAAAAGCAGAGAGGAGTAGCAAACTTACTAATTTACTTTTTCCCAAGACTGGGGAAAGATAAAGATCTTTCTAAACACATTTCGAGCATCAAGCACAGAAAAATCAGATCCTGTTGTAACCACAAGGCAGTGTCTATTATTGTGTTCATCACTATCCTCATGTGTGAACCAAAATCTGACCATTCCCCAGAGTATCCACTTTCTTCTCACTCCAGAAAAAGAAATTTTCATGACAGGGTCATTGTATTCCTGCAAGATGCAAGTCCATGAGCCCACTCCAGTGAAACACTTCATTCATCTATTCGTAATTAGGAGTGAGCTCACATTTCTATTAGAGGAATTAATGACTGATAAGTGACAAAAAGGCTTTTCTTGTCAAGTGACCTGCTGCAGTTGTTCCAGCAATGCTGACAGTGCTGTGCTTGCACACCTTTCTCTGCACCTGACACCAGGCAGGAGCCTGTCCCGAGTCATTCCCATCATGGGCTGTCCTGTTCGGATTCCTCAGCAGATTCTTCTGGCTGCAACACCTTTTGGGACTGTATGAAGTAACCATTGCTAAAATGGTTCTGTCATTGTGCAGTTCTCAGCTGAAGTTGCCAGGACAGTGCACAGATACGGCACAATTCTTCCCTAAAGGATGTGTGCTGTGTGTGTAGCTTGCTGCTCCTTCCATCTACCAGTGAAATGAGCAGGGTATTACAGAAGAGCACAGTGGAAACGAGGTCAGGAGGTCAGCGTTCTCCAGGATGCTGCAGGGAAATGGACTGTGAAAAGCTCCTGCTGTGTGTGGGAGCAGGAAGAAAGGATAACAGCCATGCTTAATGCAAGGTAGAACCAGAATTTTAAACACAGGCTGATGATTGCATTTCTCTATTGGAATTCAGTAGAACTGCAACTTAACGTGCATAGCAAAACAACTCCTAGAGCATTTTTCCTGACCTGTAAAGAGTGAACAGGTTGCCAAAGAGACTCCCTCCACAAGTCAAGAAGATGAAGGTGTGCATATACATGCAGCACCCTCAGAACTGTGAGGGGCGAAGGGCGCAGGGTGAAGGTGGCAGCAGCTCAAGTCCCAGCATCTCCATGTCTCCATTTTGCAGTTGTGTGATGCCCTCTCCGTGCAGTTATATCCCAGAGCAGGACAGGCTGCTAGTGCAGCTCTGCACTGTATTGGCCCTTCTGCATGAGCAGGAAAATTGCCTCTCTCCTGTACCTCCATTAACACACACCTGCGTCACACATTTCAGTGTCTGTGCAAAAGCCACAGCAGCAGAGAGTAAATATACAGTGCCTAGGACAGCTGGGATGGGGGAGACAAGGATTGAGGACATCTTTCTGGCTAATTAAGATGATAGATTTCAGGCCTCAGCTTTTTTTTTGGTGATGCTCTCATGCCAGCTAGCTCTCTGTCCTTAAGAAACACAGGGAAAGATCATCCACATCCAACTCTGATATTACCCTTTCTTTCCATGTCAGAGGCTTTGTCCCCTGCAAACTCTTGAAGAAGAAATACTTGACCCCAAACAAAAAGTTCCAACAGATTGGGTGGTAGTTTTTTGTGCTAAAAATAGATTTGGAAAAATTCCTGAACTAGGCCCCTTGCCGAACAATTAAGCTCTTTTTCTTTTGAGTGAAGGTATTTTTGTACACAGTGTAACAGCATTCTTCACAGTCCTTCCAAGACAGAACAAGATCGAATAGTTCGGTGGGACAAGGAGTAATACATGGCCAACAGATTAATCATTTGTCCTTTAGAAGTTCTGCTACAAAATAGGAATCTTTGTTTCCTCTTTGGGTGGGAAGGGCACATAGCAGACTTCCAGACAAACAGGAAACATTTGCTTCAACCTTAGGTCTTTGTTCTCTCCTCATTACAGAGTATTCTCTCTCCTGGCTTTTCCAAGACTCCTCTGGCTGGCTGTGCTGGCGAGAGCCCAGCTGCAGTAGCACAGCATTGAGAAGACAGAAATGATGGTATTTAGACAGGGAGGGTGCTTCAAAAGCACTTCCATGACATCTCCATCTGTGTAGGACACCTGCAAGAGAACCAGGATGAGCTGGAGTTCTGGACTCCAGCTGGACTCTTTGAGGCTATTGGATGTCCAGACAGGAAGATCTGTGCAAACAGAAAATCCACTGAACACCTCAATAGCCACACTTGCCTACAGCACCTGGTCACAGTAAACTATCTCTTTGTGAGCTGCAGCCTTAAAGCTGACAGATGAATACTTGGGAATGCAGCCACAGCTGACTGAAGAAGTCCAATTAGTGTGAGGAGCAGCAGCCCATCTGCTCACCAGCAGGGGCCATGGAAACACATCCCTTTGCGCACCTCACTGCTCCCAGGGAAATCAGCAGCTCTGCCCTGAGCGTCAGAGCACCACGACCTGCTGGACTGCTTGGCCAAGGAAAGAAAACAGGCAATGGCAACAAGCCCATTGCAGTATTGCCACAAAACTGAAAGGTGCTCCACGGAGAAGAATAATTTTTTAATTTCCATTCCAGGCAGAAAGGTCTCTGCTAGAGCAGCACAGCTCCTGCCGAGGCAGAGGAGCTGTTTAGCCCCATTGTGCAGGCTGCCAGCTGCAGGTCATGCAGCTTTCTACAGCTCACCAGATTAAGACAGGAGGGAGTCCATTGCTCTGTACAGAGGGTCTCCAGGGGAGCCTGAACGGTGGCTGAGCTCACAGGCCACTGGGCTTTAGAGAAAGGCAGTGCTACAATCCGACACCTACACAAGAGAAAGAGACGGCTCAAATGAGTCAGGCAGCTCAGAACAGCACTGCTGCTCCAGTTATGCAAAAGGCTACAGCACAAATATAATTCTGATTTTAATCTGTGTACAGGAGCAGCATTTGGTTTTTTCCAGCCACTGCTGTTGTGTATCATCGACAACATAACTCTGCTGAATCGGTCAGCCCAAAGATCCTTCACCTTAGCACAGTTCCTGACTGTGATGGTTTAGGAGAAGAATATCAACCACTGCAAGACTATTTCATCCTTCCTTTAGCAAACCCTTCAAGCAACCTGAGCCAGATGTGGTATCTTCATATTTTGCAGCCTCTTACAGGATTTCTTTTCATGAACTTGCCTTTATAAGAATGTATTTAATCCAGCTATATTTTTGGTATCCACAACATTTTTGAGCAACACAATTTAATAACAGGCCTGGGGAAAAAAGACTACTTCTGTTTTACAACCCAGTTCCCAGTATTATCCCCACTACGAAAAACATGTACTAATCCTCCCCTTCTCACTATTTCCTACTTATTATTTTACAGGCTCTCTATTTCATACCACTACAGTTTTCTCTCCTCTAAGATGAAGACTTGCCTTCTTTGTCATTCCTTGTATGGAACAGCTTCAAAAATGCAATAAGCCTCGTTGGGCTCCTCATCTATCTTTCTGAGAGAGGAGAGGTGCCAGAACTGCATCTGAGATGTGGACTCTGAGCACTGGAGTGATGCAGTCGCACAATTATCCAAAACTACCTGGAAGTAACAACTACCACTTCATGTTACATGTACAGATCAGGAGTGGCTTCTACAACGTACAGTAATTTCCATTTCCAACACTTCATTTATCATTTGATCCCTGAATCACCTGTTATTTCGAGATCCCACTGTACCTCTTCACAGCCACTTTAACTTTTATTACCAAAAACAATGCCATGACTTGAGCAAACACCTCATTCCTGATACACGTGCCTGAGACTGTGAGTAGGTGATGAGATCTCCCTGGGACAAGCCAGTGATCTCCATCCTCAGTGAAAATTACCTATTTAGTCCTTCTTTTTTGTTGTTTTGTACCTTTTATCAGACTTCAAGTCATGTTTTCTTTGTATCCTTTGACTTTTTCTGTTCTTGTAAAGGCACTCGGCGAAGAGACCTCATTTGAACTTTGTGGAAATCCAAATGCATTTTGGGCATTTCCCAACATTTAAGGCCTTTTCCAACATTTTGGGCATTTAGGCACCAGATTTTCTCTTAGATAATCTCACGTTAGACTTATGTATAAGCTGCAGGTTGAAAAGACTGACTGTGGACATACTTTAAGGAACAAAGAAGTACTAGGCCTAATTTTCATCAATTACAACATAGTAAAATGATACATCTACACAAGGTAGATGTATCATATCACCTTTAGAGAAAATACAGCTTTGGAGAAAATACAGCTCTTTTCACTGAAAAGTAATCTGCAGTGCACCTTAATAATGTCAGGGGTTGCACCTTTTTTTTTCAAAGAGGAACATGACTAGGCTTCCTTAGTGTGACATGTAGCTACCTATAATGTCAATTAAGACCTGATGAGATTCTTGAACAGAAAATAATTTACTTCCTTGAATGCTCAGAGCAAAACACTCTCTCCCTCAAGTAAGATCAGTTTTCTGTCATTTTTGTCCCTCCCTTAACAACAAATTAAAAAAACCCCAAACCTTTAAAACCTCCCACAACAGGAAAGAAAACACAGAAATGAAATGGCAGCCATAGCTTCTGGGAGCTCTTGAGGCAGAACCTTCTTTCACAAAGAAGGAAAATTACAAAGTAATACAGAAAAATATGAGAAAGAAATTTCCTCAAGCTCTCTGGAAAAATGAAGGTTTTTCCACTTAAAAAGCAAGGGAGATGAAATAGGCACAATCTCAAGAGAAAGTAAAAAACCTACAGGAGCAAAATATATAAGACCTGGCAGTATTCAAACGAATCATGAGTAGACAGTAAGACAAGATGGAAATACTATCTAAAACGCTCCCATGGCCAGTGTGAGCCAGTTTCTAGACACAGATGAAAGAGCTGGAGTGTAATTCTGGCAACATTTCCCTGCTTTGTCATGCCTACAGTATAATGGAAAAGGAAACACTGATGGGGGGAGCTGCACATGACTTGCCATGAGGCATGGACGGTATTGCAGGACTGTGAAGGGCTTCTCAGTACCTCTGCTCTGTAAAAAAATCCCCAGTGTCATTTTGAGCCACTCAGAGCCACAGTGTGCAGATGGAAGTGGCTCTGACAGCCCTGCTTTGCTTTGTGCCTCAGACACTGCTGTGCCGGGGCACAATGTCTATCCAAGGTACTGCCAACAATCCAGTGAAATTCCCATGGAATGAGGTCCCTTCAGCTTTAGTTGTGTAAATGCTGTATTCCACTCTGCATGGCAGCCCCCACAGGCTGGCCAATTTAACCAAGCTAAGCTTTCACTGAAGCCAAGTCAGAGCCCAGAAAAATGTTGTAAGGTCCTCATTCAGCTACCATGAGTGGTCTCCTCAAGTGTCCCTCGGAATTACAGGACACTGCTGTCCCTAGACAAAAACTGCAGTCACTTTGACACTTGCTGCCAAGGTTGTAAAAGGCAGCAAGCAATTGCTGCTAAAATGCCCAGATCCTGAGAAGTGTGCAGAGTAACAGTGCTGCTTAAAGCCATTGACTGTGTGCAACTTCCCTGATATTAGCCGAGATTACCAAGTCACTTGGCAGATCCCAGCACATTTTTGATGTTAAAGTGATGGGAAACTACTTAAATACCCATGCATTCATTACAAAAACATCTTTTTTGGCATTTACTTCCAATTAAAGCTTGTGCTTTAGCACAGCCAATTTTCCTCGTCATATTCAAATGTTATGGTTGTGTGAACGACCAAACATGATCATGGAGATGTTGGCTCCCATCTCCTGAAATGGGAATTTGTAAGGAGGCTGTCAATTGGAAATATTTGGAAATCTATCAGGAGTTTAAGCACATTTTAAAAGGCCATCTGTGTACGAGAGGCAGTCACACCGACAGCGTGCTCGTGCTGGGCACGGCAGCAGAGGTGCAGTTGGTGACCCTGGGCTGCAATCAGAGCATCTCCTCAGCTGTGCTGTGCCTCTGCCAGGCCTGGCTGAGCCAGCAAAGACATGAACAGCCAGGGACAGCCACAAACTGAAAGCTAAATCATGAGGCTGCAGCACCATCAGCTGCATATCAAGAAGGGAGTAATTTGCTTTCAGAAGCCAAAAGGCTAAATACAAGACCTGTTATTAAAGAGTGCTCACAGTACAAAACCAAAAGCTTTCCTGGCACTGGCACAACTGGAATCACAGCCATGTCTGTTATCCAAGTGGTTTGCTTTAGAAATGAATTCCATAAATTTTCAAACAGCTGCACAGGACTTAGCTTCAAAAATCTATTAAGGTAAATAAAGCATGAACCCTGCCTGTCTCCTCATCTCGGAGGAATGCTGCCTGTAGGGCTGTGAACAACAGCAACAAGAGAAAAAAACAAACAGGGAGAAGACAAAGCTATTTTAAGTTTGTTGAGTGCTTTTTACGGTGGCTTTTTAAACATTATTTGTAAATATCTCTTCAAAGTCTGCTTAATTACAATGCACAGCAGCATTAGCTTGCAAAAATAACACCTGAAATCTGACTCTCAAAGGTTGGAAGATTTGTGACTACCAGACAAAGAAAAAAGCAACCGCTCAAATTTTAAAGCTATTTTTACAATGTTGAAAACTGCAACTATTTTTAACACTCATTTCAAACAGATCAAGTATTTCCAGTTCCAAGTGTGCAATTAAAGCAGTCAAAACCAAAGCTAAAATCCAAGAAATACTCACAGGGCATGTTATGGGGTCTCATTGCAGCCAGTTTGGTACCCAATGGTTGATACTTTTCATGATTTCTGAATAATTTTACATTCATAACTTAGTTTCAAATGTTAATGTTTATGAGAGCAGACAATTTTCTGAAATGCCTAAAGAAAGCATAAAAAAATTTAAATTCAGCAGAGCAGAAGTGGGAAATCAGACTGATTTGTACATCCAAACAAACTGTAAGACTTGAAACACATGAGGGGAACAGAGGGATTCCTCCCAGACGTTCATCGAGCAGATATTAATTTAGAAACATGAATTTAGAAACTTGTATACAGCTGTATGTGACTGTACCTGCCCTGGCCAGCTGCTTCACGCTTAGCAAAAAAAGGAAACACAAAACTCCAGCGTGGTCTAAGACAGATGGGTAGAAACAAGATGTATAAACACAGAGACCACGTTTGTAAGAACTCATTAATGCCAAATCAGAGTGAGGAACATTAAAAGGGCTGTAGCAGCAACAACAGCGAGACTTCACCACTGAACTGTATTTTATGTGAATCCAACTGGTTTCTTTCAACTCACAAACTCCTACTGACCCAACCACCAGGCTGTGCTCGGGTATTTTTGGTTGACTGAGTGCCAGAAATGATTTTTGAATGGGACAGTGACTGATTACAAGAGGCAGATGTTCAACCCTGTGTATTAAAATACGTGTCCCTGTAAGCTGTTTCCTGAGGTACCTGTACCACCCACAATCCACTCAGGCAAGCAGGAGGGCACACAGGTGGCAAACCTCACCAGTAATCCCAGACTGAACTCAATTTTAATGAACCATGTTCTGCAGGATTTTATTATTTCTCATCGAGACCAAAGTTACTTCTTCCGAAAATAGAAAATTGGTGCTTTCCATCTGGTAGTGCAAACCTCCTGTTGCAGACAACGACTTTGGGACTCTGGAGCTAACCCCTCTTCTGTGGTTTCCTTCCAGCAGAGTGACCCTCAATACAGGCAGTAAGCTCTACTCAGCACACCCCAGCGCTGTTCTGTCACATCAGGAAGCCATACCCAGCGCCACACAGCTGATGCAATCTGAAGGGTTTCCCAAAAAAGCTGTTTAACACCACAATATAAGAGAAAACATAGGAGAGCCACTTGCTGAGGTGCCCTTCTGTGCAACAGGCAGATAACCAAAGGCACTGTGAAAGTCAAGAGCACACCAAACCCATCAGTGTGTGTGAAGAGGTCTGCCTGGGGTTCTTCAGCCCCGCTGTTGCCGTAAAAATTAGCATTGTTTTGTGGAAAGGGAATCAAGCAGATACATGCTTTCAGCCTGCAAATCAACTGCTAGAAATAGGGGGGGAAAGTTTGCTGCTTTGGTCAATCTGAACTCCAGGAAGGAGTTCAGCACTGACAGGATGAACTGAGAAAGATTGCCCATCCGACTGGGAAATGAAAAACTCCAAAGTGTGAATGAAGAACACCCTGCACTGCTCAACAGATGCAGCAACAGCAGCTCCCTGGGGGCTGATGCTGTCAGCACAATGCCACCACTTCCAGGCCAGCAGTCCCTCTTGGGTGGAAGGAAGGGCCTGACCCCAGCTGGAAATGGTGTTCCTGAGAAATTCTCCCCAGGAGAGGTAACTACACTCTCGGTTCAGGAACCTTAGTGACAATTTCACCCTACAGTGCTGGATAATTCACCTCCTAGGAACAGGGCCAGCTTTGTGCAAAGTTGCTGAAACAGAGAAGGAGAATGCTGATGGGTGCAGAAAAGCTCTCTGGGGAAGTCAAAAGGATTTATATAAAAGATAGGATGGAAGCTAGAAATAATCAAATAGGAAACAGCAAAGAAAACCAACAGTTCTGCATTAAAAAAATAGCTCTACAGAGATTAAAAAGAACTTTTACATGTTTTTCTGCATCCATGTTAGCAGTAAGATGGGGAACCTGCTTGCCTGCCTTGCTGCCCTACACACTTTGAACTGACATATGGAATATGAACATGAAATATGGGAATAATAAACATACAGGATGCCTAGTGGAAAAGAAAACAATCAGAGCCCCCGGAAGATGAAAATCAAAGAATATATCAAAGGTGCAGTAAGCTGTACCAAGCAGTAAGTGGAATCATATGTTAAAGAGTGGTTTAAAAGTAACTGGCCAAGCCCTCTGGTCAGTTTAATAAGCTGTGATCCCATGAAACTGATATTCTGGGCAAGGAGAAGAAAAATACTGTTACTGACATATTTCAACTGTGCAACAAGATGGTGATGGGAGAGCTTCACTTATGCCCAGTGCAGAGTGGCAAACATACTGGGACAGGTTGCCTGGAATGAGGATTTTATGGACAGCCAGGAAACTCAGAGAGGAGGAAGCAACTCTTGGCTTCACTGGAAGCAGTGCCCGGACCAGGTTTTCCTTTTATTGTTTTGAAACAAGTAAAATTCTTAAAGGCGGGAAGAAGGGTGTTCAGAGACAGCTTTGTTTACAAATAAATCTCGCCTCCTAGAAACTTAGGAGAGGCCTGAAGAAACCAGTGTTGCTGAACAGCAAAGTGGTTCCATGTCCAGATGAATAAACCAGAAGGGGCCATAAGCTCAGGCAGATACTGTATAAATGACATAATGTCCTGGGGTCACTTTCTGATGCTGAATTGTATCCCCATTCATCTGTTTGGCCCAGAAATAAGTTTTACACCTTTTAAGACTGGTTCTGAGAGCAAAGGTGGGGGGAGACAAGGTGCACACATTTTGTTTTCAGAAACTGCACTTGCTCCCCGCATCCTTCTCCTGGACAGTGCTGTCTGCAGCATGGACAGATAGCAGGACAGAGCTTTCCTTTGCTTTTGGTTAGTTTTAGCTAGCTGAGGCAGGGAAGTTCCCTGGACTTTGGGTTTTCTTTTCCTTGGAGCTGGCTGAACCTGCCCTGGACTGAGCACCCAGAAGAACACTGGCAGCTCTCAGGCTGGGCCTGGCTGTGGCATTGCCAGCACTGGAGGGACTGATGAGAGACTGATCAGAAAGTGAGGGAGCCCAGCAACAGCCCACAAAGGGACTTTCTGAGTGTGGCATCTCTTCAGAGCAGCAAGAGGTTTTATCGTTTAATATTGTTCATTTTTTGTGCTGGTGAATGCTTTGCCTGTTAAATAAACAGGTTTTTCCACTTTCCTCCAAGGAAATCTTTTCCCAAACCAGTTCCAGGAGGGGCTGCTTGAATCTGCTTTCTAGAGGAACCCCAGTTTGGAGGTTTCCTCCAAAATTTGCCCTAAACCAGGACACCTACCAAAAAAAAAAAAAACAAAACCCATTTGAGGAACAGCTTTCGAAAGTCCCAAAAACCACAGACTAAAGAATTCTGATAAGAATCTGTAGGGTCATAAAATGATGAAGATATAGAAGAAGAACTTAGTGACCATAAAGCCATAGATGGGGAAAAAAAAAAAAAATCCTGTTTGCATTTCTGGTAGAGGAGATTGGAAAGACTCCTACTCTGGAATCTCCTCTCTCTACAGCAAGACACAACAGAGTCTATCTCAAATCAAGCTTAATGCCAGAAGACACTCAAAAAGAATTCTCTGATGAGCAAATGAGCAGTAACAAGTCACCAGCACCAAATGATAACTGCTTACAGCAGAAGAAACTGAAGATTTAACTACCAATGGTGCTGTTTAACTTCTGGCTTAAATTTGCTTCGATCCCAAGGGAGTTCTGGGCAATCGTGGACCAGAAAGCCAAGTAAATTGGTGAAAACTGTTATAAAGAACAGAATGAATCCCTTTATATCCAAATTGGCATTGCCAGAAACAGATTTTGTGAAGGAAATTTTGCCTCATTATCTATCAAAGTATTTTCTACAGCTATCAATAGGTATGCTGACAACAGAAATCCAGGCTGTATTTGTATACTCAAAGGCATCTGACAAATCCTTAGGCAAAAACCCTCTAAAAAACCAGCTGGTATAGAGCAAGAAAGTCCTCAAATTCCTTGGGGTGCCGGGCAGAGTGACCTCTGCAGTGTCCATACCCAGCACACACTGCTCTCAGCAGGAAATGCATGCACCCATACAGATGGCTCTCCCACCTGCCAAGGCACCATCTATATCATTTATCAACAGAGCTTTCCTGGCAAAAGGCAAAGATTTAAATACCTGGTAGCTAGTGGCAAAAGAACCTTTGGAAATTTATTTTTTTCCATCATAAAGACTTTTCAGGTATTCCTGTAAAGTGTTTTGGATGAAGAACCTGAAATAGTAAGGAAAGAGTGGGTTTATATTTCACTTCAGATGTCATTTTATCTTATGCGCTTTTACTAAAATCCAATAAAACCAAGAGAGCCTTCCATCCACACAGAGATGCTCTCAATTTAGGCCTAAACTAGCTTTCAGTTCTTCCACAGCTAATATTCACAGCAGCTTTTAGAGAACTCAAAGCAGGGAAAACTCCCTTTCAACTCCTGTCATGGACTCTGCATATCCTTCTCCACGGCACTTTGTTTCTTTAGTTAGTTACTTGCATTTCCCAAGCTGTGCTTTGTGGATGTGCAGATTTGAGCTGCCTGAGAGCTGCTGGAATGGAGCAGCAGCTTCCAGACTCTTCCAGACAGAAACATCCATTTGAACCCCTTCAGCTGAAAAGCCTAAGCTGCCTATTCTGAGAAATTGTCATGGAAATTGCCTGAAATATAGGGGGCCCTGAAAGGAGAATGGTGCTTCCAAGTGGCACTGCTGGAAAAGCAGGAACTGCTGACACTCAGCTCATGGGGGACTCACTGGAGACAAGCAGAACTGGGGCAGAGCTCTGTTACCTTCCACCGAAATTTCGTGAAAAAATTATCCTCAACAATATGGTGAGCTCCTCACAAAAGGTAATGTGAGAAACAATCGCTCACTTCTTAAAATCTTCAAGATTTATTAAACCTTAACAAAAAACACAACAAAAGGACTAAATAAGGAAAAATTCCTGGGCTGGGAGCCCCCCCTGTGGCTGCCAGCCACATGGCTCATCTCCAAAGTGGATGCTCTGCCTTTTATACCCTCAGCCCCTCTGAAAGTTTTGTCAGTCAGCTCTTTCTCTGCCAAGTTTTGTCAGTCAGCTCTTTCTCTTTCTCCAATCAAGATGTGAAAAGTAATGTCCACCAATGGATATTGGTGGACATTACTTTTCACATCTTGATTGGAGGTCAGGTGCTGTTTTGCTGCTCCTCCTGGTACCAACCCAGCCTCCTTTAAATGTCTTGACAAGGGGGGCAGGGAAAGAGGAGTATGGAATGACATTTTATAATAACATTACTATACATCTATATAATATCTCTTAATATATATATCCATATTATTATATATATCTATATAATATCTATTTTATATATATATATATATATATATATATATATATATATATATATATATATATATATATAATATCTCTTAATTGAGACCCAGCTATTACACTACTCATCTATAACAGTAATATATTTTCTATTATGAATATAATAGGAGAAAACCCCTGAAACACCTAGTTTATGTGAAAAATGTTAAGAGACTTTAAATACTGAATATGGGATAGCAAAATTGACTAAGTCCAGTTCTCTTTTAAAAATAATTTTTATCCTGCATAAAAAGAGAGCTATATTCCCCTCTGACTTTTCCTTGAAACACTCTATGTGAAAACAAAATAAAAAATATTGTTTTCTGACATTCTGAGAGCCAGTAGAGTGGGATCTCTCTACTGCTATTTGTAGAGGTATCCTAGGTATTCAGATAATTTATTTTTATCATCCTCCTTGATCCTCAAAGCGTTACTAAATTTTAGAAAATATGCTGAGAATTTAAAGCAGATGTGTCCCAGCCAACATTTCACACACCTTATGGAATTTGCTTGCCTGAAGCTCTGCTCATGCAAGGATGGGTCTCCAACCCACTCACCAAACACATAGCTGCAGAAGAACTGAAATTCTCAGCCACTGTTATCAGGAAGTGGCTTTTCAAGACTACTCAGAAGATACTGATGAACAATGAATAAAAT
Organism: Fringilla coelebs; assembly: GCF_963513975.1. NCBI lineage: Eukaryota > Metazoa > Chordata > Aves > Passeriformes > Fringillidae > Fringilla > Fringilla coelebs. The sequence goes on from NW_028167444.1 coordinate 845,545, forward strand.
TACATCTGTTCCAAGGAGATTTTGATGCAGTTCTCTATCTGTATGAAATGACAACAGAAAAACAGAATTCAAGAATTCCTATGTCGGAAAAGGAAATAGATAAGGAAGTACCTAGCCTACAAACTATGACAAGACACTCAGTTTGCTGCATGTTTTTTTTTTCCACTCCACACTTCAGGCCCATCAACATTTGTTTCACACTAGCAGATTCCATGAAACACATTCCTAGCAGATTCCATGAAGCCCATTCCCATTTAAAATAAACCCCTGTGTCTGGTCCTTCCTGCTATTCATACTGCTTATGTTTTTACTGATGTATAGTAAAAATCAGATAAATATTGTTTTTATTTGGCAGCGGCTGGGAAGATGCTTAGTGAACATAGCAGCAAAAAAAAAAAAAAAAAAAAAAAAAAAAAGAAAACCCAGAAGTCACTTTAAGAAATATTAGCTCTTCAGATTAATATAGTGTTCTATCATTCTGGCATTAATATAGGTATGTTCCATCTCATTTCTTCAAGTTTGAAAATAGCAAGGTTAATTATGTGAAGAACTGTAACAATGTAATTAGATTATCTTGTAATTATTTTTAGGGGAAATAAAATCTTTATAAAAATCCTAGAGGCTAAGAAAGGCCTCAGGAGATGGGAGTGGAGCTGTTAAGAGGCCTTAACTATTACGTCAATTTATTTGTGTCCAGCTGTGCTCATTGAACAATAATTAAAAAGGAAAATTGCCTACAAGGTACTTACTGGGTATGGAAATCAATACTCCTCCCTGCCAGGAAGCTGGCAGCCTGTTAGCCACCAAGAATTCAAGGCATCCTGAACAGAGTGGGGATGGGAGCAGACAGTTTCTGTGTTTAATGAGCTATTTTAGCACCCCAAGCAGTGCACCTGAAACAGTCATGGGAATTATCCAGGGACAGGGAGGGGAGGAGGTACTGCAGTCTACAGCTGCCAGAAAGAACCTAAGAATTCTCCAGTTTTGCCTAAAAATGATGAAGAAGTGTGAAGACAGCGGATGCCACCCTGGAAAGGAAATGAAAGAAAGGATTGCAGTTATTTGAGTGCAGCAGCTGGCCCCTGGAGCAGAGGGTGCCCCAATTCCAGCTCTGAGGCCCTGGGTGTGTGCCACACACAGCACTCTTTAAAAGCTCTACCTCGGCATCCTTTGGGCTCCTCACCACACTTCAGCACTTCTTTAGTTTTCAAACAACCCTTATTTCTGTGACATCCCATTTGGGAGCAGGGGTTTGAAGTGGAGCTTGCCCTGCTGTAGAATTTCTACAGCCTGGTAAAAGTCAGCACAAATCACAGCTGGCCAGAGGTTTCACTCACATGCAGCTTACACTAAACTACACAACCTCACAAGGCATTTTGTCCAATATATTCTTGCAGCAGGCACCTGAAATAACACATCTCTAGGCTGCATATCAGCAGTTCAGGAGCCTGGCTGCTGTAATCCCCTGAAGGCTGCTTTATCCTGGGGAAACAAGCCTTGCAACGTGCTATCCACAGCACCCCTTGCACCTTCCAAGAGGGACAGAGTGGTAAGGACAGACACTTGGAATATTTCTCACTGAAGTGTTGTGCTTCATTTGATTTAAAGCGTTTTGTGAGACAATCCAGTCTGACTGAAGCAGGTAATTAATTTAAGCTATTCATGATGTCACTTGAATCTGAGCTCTGAATGTAATGTAGGACTTTTAACTGTCTCGAGCTTGTCCAAACCTGGAGCACCCATTTCAGGCACCCATGCTTTCAAAGAGTTTGGAGGGGGAAAAAAAAGCTCTAAACTTTGCTGATCAGTGTGATATCTGTGGCTGGTTCACTCGGTGACAGCAATCAAGTTCTTTATGGGAATTCTTACGCATTAGTTCTCTTTTGGTTTTTTCCCAATTCTCTTATGAGGTTGTGTAGTTTAGAAGTGCTTTGGAGAAAAGTATTTGAAGATCCTAACTGCTGCAGTCTTAGTGAAGTTTAATTCAATCCTATACTGTTAACACTCTGGGCATGAACAAAGGAAAGTACACAGCTACAGCTAAATGCACTGTTTGGGAGCCATATGCTGTGAAAGAAAAGTTTCAGCCTGGCAAAATAGAAAGGCTGATCTCAGAGGCTCTAAAAGACATCGGAGCCACTCCAGAGGGAGTTATGAGTTAATGGCAGTTCTGACAGTTTTTATGAGATCCCCTGAAATGCCGGGATTTTTGTCTGTTGCCAACCATATCCTACTGAATGAATTAACTGAGGCTTAAGAATTTTTCTACAGAATTAGCTAGAAATAATGACAATTGGGATGGCAATGCAAATGAAAGCATTGAACATGAAGAAATACTTTTTGCCTCATGAGGCTATAAAAAGTAGTGGAAAACCCAAATCTAGAAGTGTTTACAAACAGGTAATGGACAGTAGCAATAGCCACCTAAGCAGTAAACAAGTCAGGATATTAACAGATCAACTCCCAGACAAAAAGAGGGGCACATGTATAATAGGTGTGCTTTTAGCTGAGGGCTAAGGGAAGGGCTGTATAGCCATGCAAACCAAAGGACACCACAGAAGCAGTACAATTTATGGATCCTGTAGTAACAGTAATAACACCTGTATCAATGGCTGATTTTTAGTTACTGCAGTTAGGAAAATCCTGCAAGTATTTTTAAAATGCCTGACCATTAATCCTGCCTTCACTGCTGGGTTAAAACATCACAAATAACAACCCAGAGCAGAACTTTTTCATCCAAAGTTCTTAACACTGTAATTTCCATTTTACAAATAGAAGAAAACAGAGCAGTTATTTGTCTATTCCTGCTTAATGAGCCCGGAATCAGCTGATTTCTGTCGCTATAGGACACGAAATAATGCGCACACGCAGCTCTCCCAAAGTAAAAAGAGAACTTTTAATTTCTGACTCCAACGTTTATAGATTTCCAAAAGTGACAGTGGATTGGAGGGTGATGGTGCCACCTCTCCAATGACACTGGACAAACCAACAGTCCATTAAATTTCTCCTCCTCCATAAAACAATGCAAAACAATGTGAGAAAATTTGTTACAAGAATGTAAACATCGGGAGTCTTAGAAAAACTTAAAAAACCAGGGCAACAGATTAAAAGCCTTTAAGCTGAGCGTCAGGTCACCCAGCTGAGCATCAGGTCCCGATGAAGCTGAGGCAGACTCAAAGGAAGATGCCATGCTCTGGGAGCAGGAGTGTTCCCTTCTGCCGCCCTGCCCAGCGAGCACAAGGCATGGAGCACAGCAGAGAAGAAGCCACAGCCCCACCCTGCTGCATTCTGCCTTCAGCAGCCTCTGCAGTTTGCCTGCTTTTCCCTTGTTCCAGTTTGCAAGGCCAGATGTATTCTATTGCCGTCTGCATGGCAGTTGTCTGGTATCAAGTGGGCAATTCTCCTTATCTCTCTTCCTGAGTGATCGTAATCAAGGTCCCTCAGCAGGGAACATCTGCTGATAAGGGGCTATTGAATGTCACCCCATGACTGATAAGAACTGTGACATCCCATTGTGAGATGCTCCGCCCAGAGGGAGGAGCCAAGCATTCCTACCCAGATATAACCTGGAGATTCTGACACACCAGCACCGCTCTTCTCCACTGGACTCCCCAGAGGAACAGCAGCTGCTTCTACTTCCACGGATCTGTGGAGGAAGAATTCACCCTTTTCCTACAGGACTGCCCTGCTCCAACAGAACCACGCCTGACACTCCAGGAGGACTGCAGCCCCTTTTCCAACTGGACTGCTGCCAACACCCTGACCCACAGGGTGTCAGGTTGAGTTCTGACTCTGTCAGTGCTGTTCTAGTGTATTGCATTGTTGTATTTTATCCTTTTATTTTTTCCCTTCCCTATTAAAGAACTGTTATTTCCTGCTCCCATATTTTTTGCCTGAGAGCCTCTTATTTAAAATTCATAGCAATTCGGAGGGGTGGGGAGGGTTTGCATTCTCCATTTTAGGGGAGGCTCCTGTCTCCTTTAGCAGGCACCTGTCTTTCCAAACCAAGACATCCCTCGAGTGCCGGGCCTTTCAGGATGTGTACCAAAGCACTGCAAGGGATGAAGGCCAGCACGGAGGGAAGCCTTGCAGAGATGGTTTCCCTGAGAGAAGAAAGCCAACCACCATGAGCTGAGCAGGTTCCACTGTGCATACCTTGTTTTCTGTTTGAGAGGATGGCTTAGAAATTAAGAAGAAATCATAATTCCACTGCTATGCTTATACAATCTCTAAAATCTTTCAAATTTCTATAAAGATGATCCAGTTTATGACTAAATGCTTTACATTTTGAGCCTGGTAAATTATTATTATTAGATGACATTGAAGTTTGGACTGTCTTTTTTTGTAAGTGCGTGTGATAGCTCTCACTCACCAGCATGTTCACACTACTTTATTTTTACTGGATAACTGAATTATTAATTTATAAGATGTACAGGATGCGCCACAGCCCCTACCATGCTAGAGAGACAGAGATGGACACTGTAGAGCAGCAGCACACACTACTATTATAAAAGCAAATGCCATTTGCAGACACTAAATTAGGTTTAAAAAAGATACATTAAGTGTTAGAGAAAGCAGATTTGGCAGTGTTCATTGTGTATTACTTTGATATCACAAGAAGAGTGGTTAATGCTAAGCGGTGTATTTGGCAGCTGCTAAGCCTTGAGGTCATTATAGAGTTTCTTGGCACAACTGGATTATTTATGTGATGAAATTTCACTAAGGCAGTTTTTTTTCCCTCCAGAATTCATCATGATATCACTCAGGAAAAAAAAAGTTAACATTAAACAGTGTTTAGATAACATTCAAAAATTCATTGCTTCAGTGACAAACACATTCCTTGTAGGAATATGAAAAGCAGCAACACTGTTCAATCTCGTATTTTCCAATATCAGCTGTCTGATGAATATTCTACATAGAAGGAAGCAAACTAAAAAAGCCCCCAAGCAATTAGTAGTTAAGCTCTAATTGTATAAATAAGGCTAATTATACAGATGGGAAATCTTTTCAGTTGAGAAAATCAGATGCTAAACATTCCTCCCATTGACAGAAAAAACCTTCATACAAGCAAACAAGTGCATGAAAACCAGTGAGCTGATCATGCTGATCCTTCTATAAAGAACCGCCCTGCTCTTCAAAGGAAGAAAAAATCCTTAATTCTGTTTCTGTGCTGGAGACCCACACAGATGCTGCTACGCTGAGGGCCTGTGCTTTACAATGAAGGACATGGCAGAGGCAGAAAAGAAAGTAAATTGCAAATTGCTGTTGTACTCAGGACGCTGCAGGCAGAGGCAGCAAAAACAAGCAGATGATGCAGGTCATGCTGGCTGCACAGAATAGGGGATTTCAGGAAGACTGGGCAAGTTACTTATACTGGAGGCCCAAAAATCACAGAATGCTCAAATGGTTTGGCTTTGCTTCAAAAAGACGTTGAAGCTCATTTAGTGTCAAAACCCCTGCCATGGGTAGGGACACCTTCCATTATCCCAGGCTGCTCCAAGCCCCATCCATCCTGGCCCTGAAAATTTCAGGGATGGGGCAGCCCCAGCTTCTCTGGGCAACCTACTCCAGGGCCTCAGGGAAGAATTTCTTTCTGTTATCTAAACTAAACCTACCCTCTTTCAGTTTGAAGCCATTACTCCTTGTCCTATCACTACATGTCCTTGTAAAAATTTCTCTCCAGGGATTTTTTGTAGGCCCCTTTTGGTCCTGCAAGGCTGATGTGAGTGAAAGTAAATGCAAATTCCATTATACACAGGACCTGGGTTACAGACAGGGCTCAGCCCTGAGCTCTGCAGTGGCTGGCTGCTCCCAAAATTCCAATTCCCAACACCAGCATCCCCAGGCAGCCAGCGTACACCTTGAGTGCTCCCATGGAAGTCCAGCATATAGCGGAGAGAAAACCTGGCATCCTGCAAGAGCCAGGGCCCTGCCCCATCAGAGGCACACCTAGCAGCGAGCTGAGACCCCACAGCACTGACACAAACACATGGGAGCCCAGTTCCAGCCCAAGAGACCAATTAAGGGGCTAAAATTAAACAGTACCTTCTGCAGCATCACATCTAACGTGTACTTTTCATTGTGCATGTGTATGTGAACTTTAACATTCACTTTAATTCACTCTCTGTGACACCAGAGCTGCATGAGTGCAGAGGAAATACTGGATAATTAGAGAAATAGTTTGATATTAATACTATTCAACTATAAAAAATTTGTTCGATATAAAAATAATATTATTCCAATAATTACATTTGATTTCCACAAATGCTACCAAAACATGTAATACTTTAAAGCCTCTTTCATGATACTTGCATTCTAAGTGGTAAGTGCAGGATACAGCTAGTATTTGTTCTGTTATATGTAATAAACTAGAAATGTTGGTAACATTCTCATAGGAGCGTTGAAAAAAATTTTTATTACTTGAATACTACATTTCTAGTATTTGCATTTAATAAGAGAAGCAGCCCATATCTCAGTACTGAGGGAATCTCTTGGCTTTGAAAATTCCAATTCCAAAATTCCACCAAGTTTCAAGGCTGGCTTCAGCTAGTACCTGCTGACTTTGGCAGCAGTGCTGCAAGACAGTACAAATGCCACTGGATTTCTAGGGAGGACTGCCAGCTGCAGGAATTCCTGAGGGCTGTGACAAGCAAGGGCTGCCACAGGAGGTTTGCAGAGGCACACTGCAACTCAGGCTTCCAGCATGGAAAACAGTAAGAGCTCTAATAAGGAGAGGGCACGTGCAGAGTCCAGTCAGTGGCAAAATTCTGTTCCCATCAGTGAAATGAGCAGAGCACACACTTTGTACCCTGCTGTTCTAGATTTCAGCAGCACATTGTCCCAAGCACACTCTATGTGGACCCAGTGTTCCTACACACATGGAGTTTCACCAGCTGGACTGAGGCAAACAGGAACTGGAGTGTTTGTTTTCCATAACACTATTTCCTTGTCCAGTCTGACTGATGGGCCAGACAGATTCCACAGGATGCATCAAGCCTTGAAAATTGCTTTGAGAATGGACAGCTACTCCTGGATGCTTGTCTGACAATATAAACATGCACCAAAAATGACATATGACGGGCTATGGAAGTGTCTGAGAGCACGAATCTGTGGAAGCAGCAACATTCTTTCTCAGAGTGCCGGTGAGCGCAGCTGCTCCCAGTGTGTCATCTGGCAAATTCTCCTTTCCTTCTGCACCATGTGCTCAGGAGGAAACCAGAACTATAATCCTCAATCCTCATTCCTCCTCACTATACATTTCATTTCCCCTTTTCCTTCCCTAAGCAATTGCAGGAATTGTCGTACTTCAGTCAGGTATTGATAACTCACAACAAAGAAAAAAGTATTGTTTGCAGGTGCCAAATAACCTATTTTTTTTTCCCCTCAGCCTGAAACACTCTGGTGAGATATCCTGAGGCTGCCCTTCAGAAACTGTCATGGCTCAGCCCCACACTGCCACCAACTCATTTGCCCCTGGTGGGATGGGGAGAGAATTTTATGAGTAGCAGTGAGAAAACTCAGGGCTGAGATACAGACATTTTAATAGGTAAAGCAACAGCTGCACCTGCAGGAAAACTGAACAAGGAATTCAACCTGTACTGCCCATGGACGGGCAGGTGTCTCCATGTCCCCACTTCCTTCTCCTGCCCCCAGCTGTGTGTGCTGAGCGTGGCCCCACCTGGGCTGGGATCTCCCTTGGCTCCCTTGGGCTCAGTTGTCCTGGCTCTGTCCCCTCCCAGCCCCTCCCTGGTGGGGTCAGTGAGGCCAGAGGAGGCCTTGGCTCTGTGTGAGCTCTGCTCAGCAATGCCCAAGGCGTCCCTGTGCTACCAACACTGCTTCCAGCACAAATCCAAAGAAGAAGAACACTAACTCTACAGCAGCCCAAACCAGCACAGAGACAGCCTGAACATCAACAGCATGACAGTACAGATATCCCTCCACTGCCTGACCAAAAATAATGAGCAGATTTCCTCTCTCTGGCTCAAGTTTGGCAGAAATCTTTGCCTCGCCCTCTTGGGTGGATTGAGATTTCCAGGGAAGTCCATGCAGAGTCAAGCCCTGCTCAGTGTGACCACAAATGACCGACCTGTTCCTGCTCTCTCTGTACAGACTCATCCCACTGTTTATGGAGCTCAGAGAGTAATGATAAAGGTTTATGAAGCACACAATAGGCAAGGCTGATTTTGAAGACTTGACGTAGCAGCACTTTTTAAAAATGCTTTACCCAAGCAATGCCTGAAAACTATAAACTATAAAACTAAACCATCTTTAGAGCTCCTAAATCAGGTGAAAAACCTGGAAGACACTTCCTCAGTCAAAATACCGATTCAATATAAATTTGCACAGTGATTCAAACGTGATCATCTACATTTTTATTTTCCCTAAAGAGTTTCCTTTGTACCACAGTTTCTCTCAGTGGCTCATCCAACCTTCCTATTATGCTTGATCCAGCATCAATTGCTGTTCTATATTTGAAGTGAAGGCTTCACACCCCTTAGACTCACTCCAGCACACAATGAGTGGTTTCAAAGAGCTGGATCAACTTGGCGCGTCAAGCTGCGCGTGCCTGGGAAAATCATGGAAGCAAAGCCTGTTTCCAGCTGCTCTTGCTGCTCTTCTGTCTTGGTTTGGTGCTGGAAGAGAGGGCTGTGTTTTTAGTTACTGACACACATCTGCTGTTTACATGCAGAGCCTTGAACTTGTCTGTGTTCTGCACCGCACGGCTGAGAGCAACAGCTTTGCTTAAATGCACTCAGAATTAGCAGGTGGATGCGGAGGTGACTGATGATTTCTTGCAGCCTGCTGATGCTTCCTCAGCCTCACAATTAGCTCACCCAGCTGCTATCAGAGAAAATGAGGGGATCCTTACTGGGCACCCAAGGGGAGCTGGCAGAATGTCTGTTCTCTTACATACTGTCCTCGAGCACCTTAATTTATGGGGCTGGTTTTGCTCAGGGCCACTTGAGAGACACAGAGGAAACTGACAACAGCTTTTACCTGGGACTTTACAAGAACCTGTTTTCTCTCAGGACGTTGTTTTCTATCGGTGACAATAACTTCCTCAGTCAAGCCTCTCTCTGCCACTTGCTTATGATGATAAATATTCACAAACATGGCAACATAAAGAGACTGGGTTTTTATTAGACTGCAACCTGCATAAATAAACTATATACTTATGCATCTTTTTCTGTTGGCATCTCTGAGTGCACTTATTTTAACAGGTATGTAAACTCCTTCAGGAAGGTACCCAATACATTATGCAAAAAAAGTCCACCGACATAACCACCAAACAAAAAAACCTGGACATTTTCAGAGCCTGTCAAAAGGAAAGATTTCTGCAGATGAGGTTTACTTGAAAGTTTCTAAGAGCTTAACTGTCAGTGTAGGCTGTAAACAAGAGAAGTGAGAGATGTTCATGTAGTCAACATTTGATTTATTTACAACAAATAAAGGAACGTTCAGCTGAAACCATCTTCCTTCTTTGGTAAACTTGGCAAACATTTTCAAGAAGGCTGGGATTTGGGGTTTTGGGTTTGTTTGTGGGCCTTTTGGAATGGAAACATTTGAAAAATGTTTGGAGAAAAGAGGTACCTAGTAGAAAGAGCTGCGAGGGTGTCTTGGCAAGGCACTAAGACCACATCTGAGAGAACAGCCTGGCAGAACCTCGACTGTGCCTCTCCTTTTCCCATGAGAGCCCTACAGCCTGTAGGGTGAACCTCTTGCTGTGGGCTGTCAACTGAATGCACACACAGACTTTGCCCACTCCACTGCATCAATACTGCATGGTACAGCTGAGCCAGCTCCTAAAACCTGAATTTAGTTTTGCCACTGGGCTGGTCTCAGAAGGGGAAGGAAGGGAGGGAAAGAAGGAAAGCTCAAATGTCTCCTGCACTCTTTAGTGAAAGGGGGGTGTGTGCACGTGTGCAGATCTCAGCAGCACACAGAGGTTTACATTCACAACATGCTGCTGCACCCAGCACTTCCTCCTGAACACTCACCTGAGGCTGAGCCCTGCACAGCAGTGCAAAGTCCCTGATCAAACACCTCTGTTCTCCTGCAGGGCAGTCAGGAAGGCTGAGTCTATCCTCAGCAGTAAAAGTGGAAATAGCTGTATGCTAATATTCTGTCTCCTTCCTTCACTCCTCAGAAGAGCCCTCGCAAGCTGAATCCCAGCACAACAAGATTGCAGGAGGCAAGTCTGTCTTGTGTGGTCTGGCAAAGGAGGGGAAGAAATAATCTCTGCACCTACAGCAAAAGGCCAGGCAGTTTTGGTGAAGATGCAGGCACTCAGAGGCTGCTGTGCACAGCCCCATCACTCATCTGACATCATCAGGAGAAAAGAGAGAGAACTGTTGTGTGCTTTACAGCACAGAGCTGAATCCAGATCAGCCATCTGTTTGTGCTGGATATTCACCACTGGTTCACTGACAAGCTTCTCCCTGTCAACATGTTCAGCAATTCAAGGAGTACTGAATTGCACCATAAACACTCTTCCTTTATTCTTTATGAGTCTGCTGAAGAGAGCATGTTGCACCATTTCCTACCTCTAGAAAAAGCAAAGGGCCTGGGATGCTGATGGCAATGGCCAAACATTTCTGGATTCAAGGCTCCTACAGAAGCTTTGCCATTCCTCGGTGTAAGCAAAAGCACGTGGTATGGTTCACTGGAGTCCCTGTAAGTTACAAATCCAACATTAAAACCTAAAAATAAAGGTATTTCATCTAGCATGGCACTTGTGAAAAAGGAAAATAACGCTGCTTCATTGATCTAAAATAGTTTCAGCTTTCTGTGAGTCTTCCACCCTCCTGTGACTCTTGTACTGCTGCTATAGAACAATGGTGGAACCAGAATAAATCAGACTCTGTGCAGTATCTGTTCCCCACAGCCAGTTAGTACCTCTGTCTGTAGAATACACAGTAATAAACTACAGGGATCACCTAGCAGCAGTTTGTCTTAGAATTTGCTTAATCCACTGGGCATCCTGAACTTCATTCTCTTTCAAGCTACGTTCTGTAACTTGCAGAGAACTTTTACAGCCTGTGGAGTTGAAGCCTAATTTTTGTTCTGAACACCTGTGTGGTATCTACAACAGCAGCCTGAACAGTTGCCTAAACAGTGATATACAAATAGTATCAGTCTCCATTTTCTGGGAGCAAAGATGTGAGCACTGCCCACAAGGGGAATTTCTACAGTGGGTCCTCATGTTCACACGTAGCTCAAACTAGAGGAGAGCTGGCTAGATTTTGGGCTCATTCTAGCATCATGATCAAAAGGGGAGCGAGAGCTTATTTAAGGTCCTTCTCACTCAGTGAAACTGAACAGAATGTGCTGACTTCAGAACTGTAATTGTCCAAAAGTTATACTTCTTTCTTATACATCACCTTCTTAGGCAGAAATGAGATGCTAAAAGAAGCCAGTGAAAGTATCTCTTGAAAATTTTTACTGGAGACAATAATAAAAAGCTATAGCAAAGCCTAGCATTTTTTATTTCTAACGTTGCTTTAGAAAGATTTTTTTATATCTGGTAGATATGCACTGCAAAAGTGTCTAAGAGAAGTTCCATCCTCCTGCTCTTTTGAAGCAGCTTCTGATACCACACTTGAGAAGTGAATAAGGATGTAAAAAGTGCATCTGATCAGCACTGTAACTGCTGCTATGACCTTACTTGATCACAGTCTCTAGTGGTTTCAACTTCCTACAACCTCCACAAAGAGATTTCTGAAGCAGTGACATACTCCATGTAATAACAAACATATCAAAAGAATTTGATGGGGAAAAGAGTTACTGAAAATATAAAATCACAGTATTGCCAAATTAGTAAAGCATATTTCAAGGCAATTTACTAAAGATGGAGATATGATATGCATTCCATAGAATGATGGAATACACTGAATGGGAAGAGACACATCAAGATCCTCGAGTCCAACCCCTGGGCTTGCATAGGAGACTCCAAAAATCCCACCCTGTGCCTGAGAGCGTTTTATAGTTCCATGTTTACATATTTATAATTCCATGTTTATAGTTATTGTTTATATGTTTATATGTTTATAGTTCCATGTTTATAGTTCCATGTTTATATGTTTATAGTTATTGTCTATATGTTTATAGTTCCATGGTTATATGTTTATAGTTATTGTTTATATGTTTATAGTTCCATATTTATAGTTTTTGTTTATATGTTTGTAGTTATTGTTTATATGTTTATAGTTATTGTTTGTATGTTTATAGTTCCATGTTTACATATTTATAGTTCCATGTTTACATATTTATAATTCCATGTTTATAGTTATTGTTTATATGTTTATATGTTTATAGTTCCATGGTTATATGTTTATAGTTATTGTTTATGTTTATAGTTCCATGATTATATGTTTATAGTTCCATATTTATAGTTATTGTTTATATGTTTGTAGTTATTGTTTATATGTTTATAGTTATTGTTTATATGTTTATAGTTCCATGTTTATAGTTATTGTTTATATGTTTATATATAGTTTAAATGTTTATAGTTATTGTTTGTATGTTTATAGTTCCATGTTTATAGTTCCATGTTTATATGTTTATAGTTCCATGTTTATATGTTTGTAGTTATTGTTTATATGTTTATAGTTATTGTTTATATGTTTATAGTTCCATGTTCATGTGTTTATAGTTATTGTTTATATGTTTATAGTTCCATGTTCATATGTTTATAGTTATTGTTTATATGTTTATAGTTCCATGTTTATATGTGTATACTCCCATGTTTATATGTTTATAGTTATTATTTATAGGTTTATAGTTATTGTTTGTATGTTTATAGTTCCGTGTTTATATGTTCATAGTTCCACGTTTATATGTTTATAGTTCCATGTTTATATGTTTATAGTTATTGTTTGTATGTTTATAGTTATTGTTTGTATGTTTATAGTTATTGTTTATATGTTTATAGTCATTGTTTATATGTTTATAGTTCCATGTTTATATGTTTATATGTTTATAGATCCATGTTTATTGTTATTGTTTATATGTTTATAGTTATTGTTTGTATGTTTATAGTTCCATGTTTATAGTTATTGTTTATATGTTTATAGTTCCATGTTTATACGTTTATATGTTTATAGTTCCATGTTTATTGTTATTGTTTATATGTTTATAGTTATTGTTTGTATGTTTATAGTTCCATGTTTATAGTTATTGTTTATATGTTTATAGTTCCATGTTTATATGTCTATAGTTATTGTTTATATGTTTATAGTTCCATGTTTATACGTTTATATGTTTATAGTTATTGTTTTTATATTTATAGTTCCATGTTTACATATTTATAGTTCCATGTTTATAGTTATTGTTTATATGTTTATATGTTTATAGTTCCATGCTTATAGTTCCATGTTTATATGTTTATAGTTATTGTCTATATGTTTATAGTTCCATGATTATATGTTTATAGTTATTGTTTATATGTTTATAGTTATTGTTTATATGTTTATAGTTCCATGTTTATAGTTATTGTTTATATGTTTATATATATAGTTTAAATGTTTATAGTTATTGTTTGTATGTTTATAGTTCCATGTTTAGAGTTCCATGTTTATATGTTTATAGTTCCATGTTTATATGTTTATAGTTCCATGTTTATATGTTTGTAGTTATTGTTTATATGTTTATAGTTCCATGTTTATATGTTTATAGTTCCATGTTTATATGTTTATAGTTATTGTTTGTATGTTTATAGTTATTGTTTGTATGTTTATAGTTATTGTTTATATGTTTATAGTCATTGTTTATATGTTTATAGTTCCATGTTTATTGTTATTGTTTATATGTTTATAGTTATTGTTTGTATGTTTATAGTTCCATGTTTATAGTTATTGTTTATATGTTTATAGTTCCATGTTTATACGTTTATATGTTTATAGTTATTCTTTATATGTTTATGGTTCCATGATTATATGTTTATAGTTATTGTTTATATGTTTATAGTTCCATGATTATATGTTTATAGTTCCATATTTATAGTTTTTGTTTATATGTTTGTAGTTATTGTTTATATGTTTATAGTTCCATGTTTACATATTTATAGTTCCATGTTTACATATTTATAATTCCATGTTTATAGTTATTGTTTATATGTTTATAGTTCCATGATTATATGTTTATAGTTCCATATTTATAGTTATTGTTTATATGTTTGTAGTTATTGTTTATATGTTTATAGTTATTGTTTATATGTTTATAGTTCCATGATTACATGTTTATAGTTCCATATTTATAGTTATTGTTTATATGTTAGTAGTTATTGTTTATATGTTTATAGTTATTATTTATATGTTTATAGTTCCATGTTTATAGTTATTGTTTATATGTTTATATATAGTTTAAATGTTTATAGTTATTGTTTGTATGTTTATAGTTCCATGTTTATAGTTCCATGTTTATATGTTTATAGTTCCATGTTTATATGTTTATAGTTCCATGTTTATATGTTTGTAGTTATTGTTTATATGTTTATAGTTATTGTTTATATGTTTATAGTTCCATGTTCATATGTTTATAGTTATTGTTTATATGTTTATAATTCCATGTTTATATGTTTATACTCCCATGTTTATATGTTTATAGTTATTGTTTATAGGTTTATAGTTATTGTTTGTATGTTTATAGTTCCGTGTTTATATGTTCATAGTTCCATGTTTATATGTTTATAGTTATTGTTTGTATGTTTATAGTTATTGTTTATATGTTTATAGTCATTGTTTATATGTTTATAGTTCCATGTTTATATGTTTATATGTTTATATGTTTATAGTTCCATGTTTATATGTTTATAGTTCCATGTTTATATGTTATAGTTATTGTTTATATGTTTATAGTTCCATGTTTATATGTTTATAGTTCCATGTTTATATGTTTGTAGTTATTGTTTATATGTTTATAGTTGCATGCTTATACGTTTATAGTTATTGTTTACATGTTTATAGTTACGTGTTTATATGTTTACAGTTACATGATTATATGTTTATATTTGTATGTTTGTATGTTTACGGTTACATGTTTATATGCTTATAGTTACATGCTTATATGTTTACAGTTACATGTTTATATGATTATATGTTTATAGTTAATGCTCATATGTTTGTAGTTCCATGTTTATATGTTTACAGTTGCATATTTATAGTTATTGTTTATATGTTTATAGTTCCATGTTTATATATTTCTAGTTCCATGTTTATAGTTATTGTTTTATATGTTTATATTTATTGTTTATATGTTTATAGTTCCGTATTTCTAGTTATTGTTTATATGTTTATATTTATTGTTTATGTGTTTATAGTTATTGTTTATATGTTTATAGTTCCATATTTATAGTTATTGTTTGTATGTTTATAGTTCCATGTTTATATGTTTATAGCTATTGTCTATATGTTTATAGTTCCATGTTTATAGTTATTGTTTATATGTTTATATATAGGTTATATGTTTATAGTTATTGTTTGTATGTTTATAGTTCCATTGTTATATGTTTATAGTTATTGTTTATATGTTTATAGTTCCATGTTTATAAGTTTATAGTTATTGTTTATATGTTTATAGTTCCATGTTTATAAGTTTATAGTTATTGTTGATATGTTTATAGTTCCATGTTCATATGTTTATAGTTATTGTTTATATGTTTATAGTTCCATGTTTATATGTTTATAATTATTGTTTATATGTTTATAGTTATGAAATCTGGAAGTGATAGGAGAGTGCCTTAATTTTAATAGTGTAACTTGAAGCTGATTTGTTCTGGTGTGTTGAGAGCTGGTCAGAAGGAGCATTGCCTGACAAAAGAACAATCATTTGCTGTCTACAGAAGACTTGGGATTTCTGTGGCATGATTTGACCAGAGTCAAGACAAAAAAGCTTATTTTGCATGCACTGAGCTCTCTTCTTGAGCTGCAGGGCTTGAAGTTGTGGCTCTCGACTTGGGAAGGAGAGAAAAGCGATGTTTAAATAATCAAGCCACCAATTCTGGGTATATCTGTGAAGTCTCACAAATTTTAAGGCTTGTAAAAAAACACAACCAAATAAAGCCTTGTAGTGCTATACAACAAATTCTTATGTGCACAGTTCTGGATGGGCTTTCCTACTCCAGCAGAAAAGCTTAGAAATCAAGCTGATTAAAAATAATGATGTGACTAATAGTACAACTTTCTGCAGGAACAATTTCCAATGCTTAATCAGAAAGGTTAATGACACGTTTGCAGTTTCCTTTTTGTTTCTTCTCCATGGTCTCCATTAATCTTTCCCAGAACTGCACAGGTTGGTGGATCCTGTGCTGGCCAAGCCCATGGCGTCCCACTGGGAGGGGTGCCACTGAGAGGGTGGCACTGGTGGGTCTGGTCCTCAGCCAGGTCAGTGTATGCAGGAGAAATTCAAGCCAGTCCAGAAGCTTAAAAGTATTCCCCTGCCATAAATGGCAAAAAGTTTGCACATTTCTTAACTTCAATAAGTTTCAAGAAAACAAACATTTGACTGTCAAAAAAAAGGTGCTTTTTAATTTTTATAGACTAGGCAATTTTTAATAGAGAAGTTGTTCCAAGTACCAGACACTGGCTCTGTTGTTCCAAGTATCAGACATTGGCTTTCTACTTGCAAGTCAGGATATCTGTGCAGTGGCTTGACATGTAATATATGAGATTAACCCCATCTAAGCTGGGTGTCATCTTTTCAAAATGTGCAATAATTGTATTCAGCAGAAACTGAGCAAGGATGTCTGCAACTGGAGCTGTAGAAAATAGTCTACATCATTTATCATCTTGGTCTCCAAAAAAGAAGCAGAAAAGTTCTCAAGAATCTTTAAAAGAATATTTTCAAACTAAAATTCCTTTCATATGATCTTAGAGTGCTGATTTTTTTCTTCAACAGAAGTGTCAACATGTGGAACTCCAAGTTGTATGAAAATAGCTGCATATGACCAAGCAGCCGAGAAGCTTGATACTTTCTTAGGCAACTTAAGAACTATTTCTTTTGTTAATACTCTTTCTTTGGAATATTTGGCTGTCATAAAGATTGTACAACACCTTTGCAGTTCAATACAGAAGATAATTTTACTTCCACAATTTGGTGCACTTTAGCTCTGGACATTGTTACATTTATTTGCAAATACATTATATTGTCAGTCTCTTGTCAATGAAGAAACCGTTCTCTTGGCCTGAATAAAAAGTGTGTTTGGGGGTTTTTTGTTTATGGGCCACAAAGTTAAAATAGTATATTTTTTACTCTATGCAAAGAGAAAGTTTTATAATGGTATTTGTTAATATTGTGTAATTAGGAATTTGATCAGCACATATTTTTGGGAAAAATACTTTGTATGCACATGGACAGCTGTTCCTAAAGATGAAACAAATGGGAGCTTAAAAGCCCTGGGCTTATATGTTTGATCCACTATTATTCTTGCTATTAGTCTATATTAACTATATACTATTAGTCAGTACTATTTAGCATGTATTGCTTGAGAAGCAATTACATGGTTCATCCCTTTCTCTCTGTGACTACTCTGCATGGCCAATGAACAAGTTCCTGCTTTTTAAAATTTGAGATACATTTTTTCCCATCTCTGCATGTAAACATCTGATATGCACATGATGCCTGGGAAAAGGTAATGTGCATAATGCTAGATTAAAGAGCAAAATAGCTAATAGGTTGTTGAGTGGTAATTTTTCACATAATGTTCTAAAACCAGTGATTTTGTTTACTCCTTAGATATGAGTGCCACAGGCTCCTAAACTGTCTGAACTAAAAGATCAGTATTTCGATAGTGTTCATATTTACTTATTTTCTTTGTGTACGTCCCATCACTTTGCTTTTTGAAGAGGCAAAAAACAAATCTGTCAGCTACATCTTTCTAATTATGTATTACTTCAAATGTAGACTTAATAATCTAATCGTTTTAGTTTTATTAGATGTCTTTTTAACCATTTAACACTTTTCTATGGCTTTAAACCATATTTCAGCTACAAAATCAAGTAGTTATTTTTCAGTAAAAAATAAATGGAATGCACATCCTGCCTTGTAAGTAAGGAGATAGGGAAGGGAAAGAAATGTCCAGAGCAATAAAATCTGTTCCTCATTAACCATTATCTGCCTTAATGCAATCATGTTCAAGTCCAGACATCCCTTAATCAATGCAGTCTGGACAGATAACACAACTCTTCAGAAAGTACAGGTAACACCAGTGTCAGTAGTCTGACTTGGACAGAGGCTTAAATATGCATCCAGAAAGCAGTGAAACCTGGAGATACGAGAGAGCTCTGAACCATGTCTCTGGTGACACAAGTAATATACTTCAAGTAGTAATTTTTTGATAGTAGAGTGTACTTTTTTCAATAAAGGCAGAATGACCAGAATCAAAAATACTTGCTGCAAGGGCAAAGCTGAAATCTCTTTTGGAGAGAGGTAGAGGAGAGACCTTTAGGTGTTTCTCAGTAGCCTTGTTTAAAAGCTAACATTTGGAAGACTCCAGCAAAAGAAAAGTCAACGTTTTCTTTTTTCTCTTTTCTTTTCTTTTCTTTTCTTTTCTTTTCTTTTCTTTTCTTTTCTTTTCTTTTCTTTTCTTTTCTTTTCTTTTCTTTTCTTTTCTTTTCTTTTCTTTTCTTTTCTTTTCTTTTCTTTTCTTTTCTTTTCTTTTCTTTTCTTTTCTTTTCTTTTCTTTTCTTCTTTTATTTTTTCCTCCTTCCTCCAACTTTTCATATTTATTGATGTGGTTTTCTTGGGGACCTGGGCTTTTGGCCAACCAGTTTGTTGTCTGTTCCGAAGGAGTTCTCTTAATACCACCAGGGAATCAAGAGGCTAGGATTTAAGTGCTTATGTATTTTAAAGTGTATAAATGAAAGGAGGCCCAGGAATGTTGAGTATTATGAATAGTGGTGTGACCAACAAATGGCTCCCAGCTTTGGGACTGCCCACATGACTTATACCCCCTGATTTTGTGACCCATGAGGAGAATGGGGGAGCTTGCCTAGTGTATTAGTGACAGGAGATTCTGCAGTGTTTGGGCTTAAGTGTTCATTTGGGTCATTTTTGTTTGATTTTTGAAGTCAGAAATTGGGCCAATTGCATTCAAGAGAGCAAGAAGGGTTCTATAAGTGCAGGGGATCTCATTCATGTGCAGCTCTGAGGGTAATGGCTTACAAGGGGAACATTTAAAGATCCCTGAGATAACTGCAGGTGTTCAGGAAAGGATCTCATTAACACTGCTCCAAAATTAAAAAGTTTAATTGGAAGAAATAGAACTAAATGATGCAGGAGAGGGGTTAAAATGGGAAAGTCTCTTCTAGTTAGCAGAACCACCAGCTGTTGATTTGGGATTCCTTCCTGCCAACTCCCAAAGGGACCGCAGGACACCTGTCCTTATACAGCTCCTGTTGGATGTGCTCTAAAAAAGCCCTGAAGCCCTTATTCCTACTTCCTGTGGTGGAGTTTGGAGAATTTAAGTAATGGATGTGAGATTGTTGTTGTTAAAACAGGTGTTGCCTCGCGTGCCCAGCCCTCTTAACACCAGTTCTGTGAATTTCTATCCTGTGGAATAGGACTAGTGCCTAGGTCTGCATTTCTGACTGAGTCAAGGGGTTGAGCTAGGAATGCAACTAAGATGGTGAATACTATATATATTTTAATTAAGAGCTTAAATGAATTAAGGGGTTAAGTTAGAAATGTAGTTAGCAAAGATCATATACTGTGATTAGAGCTTAACAAGGAAACTAATTGATACCAAGTGGGAATGACTGAAACAAGGTTGGGAATGACAGGTAATATACAAAGTATTGTAAGAATGCAGGAACCATAAATAACACAGATTTCTAAGAATTAAAGGAGGTTTGGACTGTGACCAACAGGCCAAGAAGCCCTGCCAACTTACCATGGTTGAAGAGTTTACCATGAGGAAGGTGTCTTACTTCCTCTTCAGAGGAACCAAATTAAAGAGGACAATTGCGCAGCTGTAATGCACATTCAGCTAATTATAATACGAGGTGAGAGCTAATGTTTATGTAATAGATGCCGTATAAACCATCCTGGAAACCATCTGAATGTGTTAAACCTTTTTGGATAAAAAGAGAGCAGGAGTTTGTGACTTTTTGACACGTCTTTGGGAGGTTACTCTCGTGTGTCCAGCACTGTAATAAACACACTCTTTCCAACTTTCATTAGTTGAAGAGTTGTCTGTCCGTGCTTCATAGTCACAGTAATGAGACTGGTCACATACAAAATCCTGCAGGGTTACAAGCAAAACCCTGGATATGTTGCATCTGCAGTGGTGGTGAGACTGCCTTCTGCTGTTATTTACTCTTGGTTTTCCCTGGCTCATCAAGGCAGAAAATGGCCATAGAGCAGCTATTACTTCAGCTTTTCCCTTTCTTCTTGTTATCCCTTGTTACATCTCTAGATGAGTGGGATTGGTTAAGAGGCTGTTGTTTTGTACAGGATATCAGTGTTCTCTGTGATCCCCATTACAGTTTGTGCTCCTAGAGCATTCTAGAGGAGTAACATTTTGAAGCATAATTCTTAGTTAGAATAAAAGAAGATTTTGAGTTTCTGGAATTGAATGAACAGTTTCTTCTATGTCCTAATAGACCCAAGGCAATGAATGAATGCTTTCTCCTTTTACAAATGGAAAATATGGAAACCCCAGTGCAATAAATATATTTACCATTTATCCAAGATTGTCTTTTGTCCTAACACCAGTGGTGAAAAAATAACAATAACTTTTTGACTGACTTAAATTTTATTCTGTGCCTTCATAATAATTCTAGTGGAATGAAGATTTTGTATGAGAATGTGGCAAGAGAGGTCTGTCAGGTCTGTCATTTCCCTCCACTGAGTTTTTGTGTCTTTTCTCTGAATCAGGCTCACTCCCCCGGCCCCAAGAAATTACTAATGTAATTCCTGACAACCCTGTTTGTTTCTCTCCTTTAAACCAGAGAAAGCATTGAGCAGGACCAAGGCAATAGCTGTGGGAGAAAGATACTTAACTGCACCCCCTGATACTTGAATGATCTCAGGGCTGTTGTTGCCGTGCAGGTTTAATGCCCACCTTGTGAGAAATCATTCCTACCTGGTTCTTCCTTGAGCTTTTACTCAAGTAGGATTGTCACTGGAGGGCTTGGTCCTTTGGATCCTTTTGCTTTTCTGTGCCTGACATGATTTGTTTAGGGTAGGAAAGAAACTGACTTCACAAAGCAGGAGTTGCACTGCGAATTTCAATAGCTTATCTTTTGGCATTTTCTAGCTGCAAAAGGATGATAAAAACATTGCCTCAAGAAGTCTTCACCACTGACTCCTGTGGGGGTCTTCTGGAATAAGTTCAGACTTTTCAGCCTTTTTTCCTTGAGGAAAGAGGGTTGACTCAGCTAAATTTAAAGGTACAGTACCACTAAGGGAGCAAGGGCAAAGAGATTAATGTGGGCTTTTTGTTATTACCTTTTCCAACTGCTGTTAACCAGAGGCATGTAGGTAGTATCGTATCTTATGAATTTACTGAAGTGCAGAGGGGTGATGTTTAATTAAGCCTTTGTGATTACAGGCATTGCCCTCAGGCACAAACAAAGCTGCAGCTGTTTGGGATGATGTGAGTTGTGTGATCTCTGCTGCAGAGACCATACCTGCTGCCAGAGGAGAATGAAGGGGAAAAAAATAAATCGCTGCCAGAGCATGATGCACCTTGCATGGACCTGGAGAGGAAAGCAGTTCGCTTCCACAGCTCTCATTCTAGTGCTTTGTAACATCCAGGTTTGGAAGAATGCACACAGGAAGTTGAGATGTAGCCACTGAACCAAGCTATTGGGTTTTTTTGCTTTTTTGGATGTTGGTTTTTACCTTCTTCTTCATCTTCATCTTCTTTGTCTTCTTCTTCTGTGGTAATTGCTGCTAAGTTATTTAGGAAGCAGCCTACTTGTTTGATGCAACCCAGAAAAACCTTTGTGATTAAGCCCTCTCTTTAGAGTGGTCACTGTGAGCATGGGATTGGATAGCCTAAGATAGCAATGTATTTCAAGAGTTAAGATGAGAGGAAGTAAGTTGGAACAGATCAAGGGCATCTTGTAACAGAGAGGAAACAGACTGGACAAAGGAATTTCAAGTACCAACCCAGTGGAAATATTAAAGAAACATTATAACAAATTGAATTTGTTAAGAAATTGATAAAGAAAGTAGCATTAATGGGGTAAGCTGAAATAGCTATCATAGTGATACCAGTATGAAGGCACTGATTTATTTCCATGTAACAATCTCTTTATAAGCTGTAATTTTTCTCTTTCCTTAAAATAAATATTTTCTGTTACTACATAAAGATAAGATGTACCTGACAAGTTGCAAAAGAAAATGGTCTTGATGAAGTTCTCCAACTTCTCATTCTATCTACAAAATTAAAAAGGCAATACTATTAGTAGTACATCCCAGTAAAAATAAAACTGGTAGATAAGTTGGAGCACGACTCAGGGTTCAATTCTTGGTGAGTGTGTATGGCTAAGAACTGGGACTTTGCTGTTTCTGTGGTTTTATTTACTTCACTGTAAGATTGGTATACTTGCTTAGTTTCTCTGTGCCTTTGTTTACCCTTTACTTAATGAAAGGAAGATTCATGCTTTGAAAAAGAAAACAAAACCAAACAACAAAAAAGATTATGGAATTCAGGAGTGTTTTAACTTCTGATGGTTTTGTGTCACAAAGGTCTGTTTTAGCTTAAAGGTATGCTTTCAAACTGTTTTCTATTAGGAAAATTGCTTAAATACCTTTAAATTTTCTTAAAACCATAACATTAGAAATCCAGGGACTTATGCCTCACCATCTTTCAGGATTGCCTACTTTCCTTTTAAGTCTCCAAGAAAGCAGTTTTAGATTTATGTGCATTAGTTAAAAAATAGTGCTCCAGAGATCAGCATTATCTTCGTGCTTTTATCACAGAGGCAGTGTTTGCTCTGTGAAAGTCACTTCTCCCTCTCTTTTCCCTCTGTTATTATGGGATCATTTGTCTTTGGGGTCATCCTGCCTTCAAACCCTCTGCCCTAGTGAGAGACACTCAAATATTCCAGGGACAGAAAATGGAAAGACTGATGCCGGTAATGCCATGAGTCAAGGTTTGGTTCCCACTTCCCATAACAACCAGCTGAGACAGTAACTTAATGTCAGAGACTGCTATGGAGATCTGCTCAGGTGTGCTTGATTGAATTTCACTCAGGCTTGTGTGGTTTGAAATAACAGCAGCTGAACACAGACTGACTGAGGACTTAGCAATGTGAAAGCATCTGGAAAGGGCAAGACAGACTAGGGGTCAGATCAAGACCTGAACTGATCAACTGATCAAAAAATATCCTTTCACATTCTCAACGCTCTGTCTTGCCCAGATTTTTGGTTCTAGTGGAGAGATCGTCAAAACATATGGCAATATTTTTTCAAAGTGTTTATTGGCTTTGGTGCTTTCCAAATTTTCTTTTTTCTTTTAAAACAATGAGAATTCCCCCATATATGTGCTAAGAAGATTGTCTTCTCTTCTGTACTTGTTTGGAAAGACACTGAGGAACTGTGAAGACAGCATTTCTAAGGACAGCATGACATAAGAAATTTTTCCCCAAAATACTATTTTTTTTTCTAGCCAGTAATAGGAAATGAAATTTTGAGAGGTAACTGGGAAAAAAACCAAAAAACCCTCAAACCAAACATGAAGAGGAAAGTTTTTATTTCCTTGCTGATTCCTGACTTATAGTCAGAAAGCAAGGGAAAAGAAACATAGTTGGTCATGGATGACCTAGGAAAATGGATGCAAGGAATAAAGTTTTTGTGTGTGTGTTTTTCCCCCATTATCAACAAAGTGAAGTATGTTCTGGAAACCTTCTATGAAGAAGCACCTGGCAAATGCTTTAAAATTAACAAAGCAAAATTTATTTCCACATGCTCCTACAGCCTAGAAAGCAACTGAGAATATGCTAAGTCTGTAATTGTTTGTGTCTGAATAGGAAAGCTTCTGTCATTTTAGTAGGGCTTCTTTTAATTTTACATATATTACTGCACTCAGATCATGTCTTTTATTATAGTAAAACATTAAAACATGACTGGTAACTATGCTCTAGCAGTAAACCTCCACAAAACCCAAAAAGTAAGACATTTTTATTGTGCTTTTCATCATTCCTTATTTATACTATAAATGGGGACTATAAATTTATTTCTTCTACAATATATGTAATAAAATACTTAATGGATTGTGAATGACATGTTATAAAACTTGGCATTAAGTACGGCAATTTATATTTAAATGCATCTCAGGCATAAATAAACGCACTATAAATAGAAAAGTATCTGAATTTACAATACATATAGCCACTCATTTAAGTGTAGCATTTTGGATGTTGAAATCATTAGACAGTAATTTATTTCTGCAGAAATAGGCATTTGTTGTATTTTGAAGGGAGATCCTGAACTGCCCTGAGTTATAAGTACTTATAAGTTACTTACAAGTTATAAGCACTTATGAGTTACTTATAAATAGAGAAGGATTTTACAAAAACTAGAGTATTGAATGTATTCCTAGTGGAATTTTGGTAACCTATAAACAGAATCCATAATTTCAAAAGCACTGAACTGGCATAGCTGCTGCAAGCTAAACAATAATCATGGGGAACTTCTTCTAGAAGAAACCAGATTAATCAGGGGAAGAGCAAACAGTTTCACAAACCTTAGTGAGGGACCAGTATGTTAAACTGCTCATTCAGCCATGAAGTGAGAGCTGAAGGATCCTCAGGACAAGCATGGATGAAAGTGGCCTTATGCTTGTTTGCTAAATGCAGAGGAATGAAACAGGACTTGGAAAAAAGCCACTTAGTGAATGGCCTTTCCACATCACTCCCATCAGGATTTCCAAGTGAAATCAGACAAAGTATTTACATGGGTACAGATCCAAGCACTTACTCTGAGGGAGATTAGTAGCCATACCTGTAAGACCACCCATGCAGAAAATCAGCAGCACAGCTCAGACATGAGCAAATCAAATAATTTACTTGCCCCCTTGCCCTCACTCTCTGCTGCCTCCCCATGCCAGCTATGGGCTGGGGCTGTATCCTATTACCTCTTCTGCAAAAGCTGAACAGCAGTGCTTGTAGATCCGTGTTAGTTTGGAGCAACAAGCAGAAACTAAATCGGCTCTTCTACTGGTTATTTCTGTACCACTGAGATATACCACCCTGCACGGTGGGGGTAGGGTATGCAGAGATAGGATGTGAGCTCTTGAGCATCTGGAAGATCTATTTTGTGAGATAAGAGGTTTCCTCCTGTCTTAGTTTGAAAAGACAGGTGTCTGCTAAGGAATGTGGGACATTCATTAATTTCCTTTGAAAACAGAGAACATAAACCATTAATTTCATCCCCTTGAAATAGAGAACATAATAAATACTAAGCAGAATTAGGAGAGGGGGCTATGACTGGGCTGGCAGTATTTCATAGTTTGGGGGGAAATGGGTTTCCCCTGGTTTTTTTCCTCACTCTTTGATATACTTGTACTTCTGCTGAAAAAGGGAGAATAACCAAGGGGTTGCTGTGGAGTCAGGGGTCAAGGCTGAGTCTCTGTATGTACCAGGACATCACTATTTCATGCCTGCTACCTCTATATCCCTGCAGTGTGCTTGCTGAGGTGGCAATTCTGTCTCTGTCCTGTGAGGGAAAGTTAGAGGGGAGGTGATTTGTCTGGGCTGTGGAGCTAACTCTTCATTACATAAGCCTGTTGTGCAGATTTAGCCAGCAACACCGCTGAACACTAAACCCACTAGTACTGACTCTACCACTGCCAAGATATTGAAAGATGTAAAGGGTTTGTGTACTTTCATTTTCATCAAATTGCAAGTACTTTTCTTGAGCATCAGTAATAATGTCTTTTTGAAAGTGCTCTGTAGAAAGTGAAAGTCTGTGAATTTTTACTTTAGTATATTAGAAACCTCTATTTCCTTGCAACAACTGCTTTAACCTCTATAAACTGAGGATTTCTCTTTGAGATGAAGATTTCTCTTGAGCACAGAGTTTGATGTTAAAGCTTTGATCCTGCAGATCTCCTGATGTCTGAAACATTAAGAATAAAAATTATGTCCCTTGCATTACTAGACATAACCCTCCGGATTTCTACATAGAACATTGAGCCTGTATGTAACCTACTATTGTAAGTTCTCCTGGTACCACTGAGATATGCCAAAGAGGTTATCTCAAAGTCCTTTATTTTTCAGTATTATAAGATATCATTCAGTACCCAGCAATGCCTATGAGGAGTATCAAAATCCTCATACTCAAATGGGAGATCACAGTCCAGACCATGAGTCAGTTGATCTAGTTCTGTTAAAGTTTCAAATGCTTTTTACAGGACTCATGGAAGACTTGGCTTATATTTGTAGGAGTTTGTCTGGTTTGACTAGGGCCAAAGCTGTCACGCTTTTAAGAGGACAAGGGTAAAAGTGGCTGGTTGATTTTCAGTGTAAAGGTAGATCTTGGTAGCATCTTGAGCAGAATTTCTGTATTGTTTCCTTCAGTGGAGGAGGCTTTGAGAGAGAAGGTGCTGTTCAACTGATGGAGGGATACTTGAAGAGGAATGGTTGCTACCCTTTCTTTCTGTATCTTTTCCCACATGCTCTGTTCATGTTCCCTGATTCTGTAAGTCTGTAGGGCTGATAAATACAGTTATTTATTAGATAGTCTTATGGGCTGTAAGGAAGAGAAAGGTTGGTTTCTCTTTCCTGTAGGGGGAAGGAGAGAAACCAAATAGGCACTCCTAGCTGCAGCCTTCACTGCTCAAGAGGTGCACAAACACCAGAGCTGAATTACCTTCAAATAACCCATCTTAAGGTCAATGCAAAAACTTGTCAAAACAAACCAAAAAGCAAGTAGTTTTCCTTTCATTAATGCTGCATTTCCCCTTCTCAAAGCTGGTTCATTAAACCGAAAATTGCTCAAAACAGGCGTCTCTGTAAAGAATGCTTGGAGCAAAATTAGTTTTGCTAGGTTAGTAATGCACCTTGCTTCGACTGAAATTGAAATCATTTTTTCCAATAAAGTCACAACACCTGTTATCAGAATTGCCATTAATTGTAAGAAATAGGAGTGTGAGGGAAGAATTTGTCAAATCTAATAAAATATTTAATCTGACCATGCTTATGTTTGCAGTTCCTTTTTTTTTAAATGACAATTTATGTCCTTTTAAAGTTGCAGTACAGTTTGGAGAAGAGCTTTATTTCATATAAACTGTGTTTGCAAGTGATGATCCACTGAGAAATTAGCATGGAATAGATAGCATTTTAATTCTGCAGCTGTTTTTTTGGTACTCTAAGTGGTTGGGTTTGATGCTTTTCAGTGGCTAAGACAAAACACAACTGCAAGGTCAGATGAGTAAATCTTCTGAAGAATTGTGATTTGCTCCTACCCTCAGATAGGAACAAATACCCTCAGAAAACTGAGTGCTGCAAAATTGCCCATCACAGAAACTAGGTTACAGGAGGGCTCATGGAGACAACACCCCGCTAGGTATTTAAAGCAGTTCATAAGTTGCCAGATGGTGCACTGAGAATTTTGGTTGGAAATGCCAAATAGATTCACTTAATGATCAGTGCTTCCTTCTTGTAGCATCCCTAAGTATGGGGTTTTTTTAATGAAGAATGAGGGTATATAGAACATATAACGTGTAATAACATCACATTGATGTATTCTCATGGGATAAGACTAAATTTCTAATGCTGGCTGCAGTTCAGCCTTATCCTGGTAGTCTGGTTCCCTCTGCGAATAATTGAAATGCTGCTATTGCAGTGCCAACAGAAGCAGCATGATTTGGGTTTTGAGGGGAGGGTTTATTTTTGCTTTTCTTAAAAACAATTTTTTTAAGATTTCTTCCCACCAACAGTGCTTTTGTTATCTTCGCATCCTGACTGTGTCTGTCTGGCTTTTTTTTTTTTTTTTAATCTCCTCCTTATGTGCAGATCTTGGTGCTGAATTATGCTTTCCTTGCATTCTTTATGCTATGTTGAGGGTTTTCCACTCCTTTTTTTCTTCCTGCATAGAGAACATTTCTGCCGCAATATCTTATTTTTATGCTGTTGATCAGCCATTATCTCTCTCAATAACAAACTTATTTTTAATGTATTTAATTTTTTTTCATGATACCAAACCCATGAAAGGAAGAGACACTGCTTCCTCAGCCCACTTTTATTATCATGCTTTTGAAAATATTCACCCTGTTGAAAGTATCAGACTCATAACTTGAAAATCACGTTCTGTGATTAGATGTCACATCAGTCTGGCAAGATACTCCCCTTCATGGGAGGAATGAGCTGAAAGGTACAGCCTGAGCCACATCTTCACAGCCTGCATTTCGTGGGAAAAGTGTTTTTCCTGTGTTTTCCTTCCATGGATGTGGAAGAGCAACTGTCCAGAATTCTCTGCAACCTGTGTAGTCCCACACTAACGAAAGGGTTACAAGCAGCATGCTAATAGAAATATTCCAAAGGGTTTCTGGTGATTGCTGTTCCCTTTGCTTTCTCCTCCTTGCCCGAAAGGATGCAACAGGGTTTTTTTTGGGTTTTTTTTTGCTTTGTTTTTGCTGGCAATGGTTTTTACTACCTCTGATGGTAATTTTCAGTATTAGTTTTCCTGAAATGAAATTTAAATTAGTGGTTATGAAGGTATGTGGACAAGACCCTCCTACATTTTTATCAAGTTACTTCTTATTTTCTCTGAACATTTTACAACAGTATTCTCAGCCAATCTGTCCAGTAGTTGCTGTAGTGCCAGCACCTTGCCTCATGGTGCAGCAGGTGTTTCCTAAGCCAGACAGTGATTTCCATCTGTTCCCACTTCACACTATGGCCCTGACAGCCTTACTCCTCCTTTGTCACTGCACTCTCTTCTCATCTCCAGATGGATGTATCCATTCAATTAATAGCTTTGGGAGTGCATTAGGGTCCATAAAAGATGATAGGGAATAGGGGTCTGAGCGGGGAACACTGTGTTGTGTTGGTTCTCCTTTGTTCTTGCCCCACTTGCTGTTTGTTTTAAAAGGAATTATAACTGATGCTGATTTAGGGCACTTGGCACAGGGTTTGAAAAGGGAATACATCCCCTTGGCAAATGCTAGTTCTTGGAAATCTTGCTGCAGAGGAACAGAAACAGTAACTCAAGAAAAATCTCTCAATTTACTTGACACAAACTGCCTCCATGAGAATTTCCTTAATATGTCCTCTTTAGTGAATGCCTTTTAGTTTGTTTTATAGTACTTCGTTCTTGAATGGCTTAGTGGTTTTTTAAGAAGTGTTTTGTGTTTAGAACTTGACAGAGGTTAATCCTGAAGGAAGATTTCAGGTCTGCTTTTCCTGGGAGCTGGGGAGGCAACAGAAAAGAGAAAGGAATGAAAAGTCATTAAGAACAAAATAAAATAAAAATGAAATGAAATGAAATAAAAGAAATAAAATAGTCTGACATAAATAGTTGGGCTAAACAGAAATCTGGGCAACATCAGAAACTATGATCCCTTTTAATATATGGGTCAGAAATGTAGGACATTTTTATCAAATGATGTTAGACTCTTCAGTGTTACCTTGATAATGAAAGTTAATAATATTGCTTATGACTCATTACTCAATTGCTAGGAAATGTACTGACCATTGAAAACATCCTAGGTGATGAGTGAGGGGATTTTTGAAAATGTTGTCCTGTTGGACGTGATTGATTTCCGTCAAAAAAAGACTTTTTAAATGGACATTTGCCCTGTACCAGCACAGCAAATGCCTCCCGGACTTTCCCTGGAATTCAGCAAGTGCTTTGCAGCTTGAAATTGGAAGGAAAGCCTAAGATTTAGCAGCCAGAGCTTCAGGAGGAGCAGCAGCGAGCACAGCATCGGTTTTGCAGCAGCTCCTTCCATGTGCATGTTTTTGGGAGTGGAAAGGCTTGCAGAGTGTTAAAGTAGCTTTTTCTCTCCGCTGGAAAGCTGCACGCTCAGTGCCAGTCTTCTGCAGCTTCTTTCTTCACGTTTCAGCAGCTAGCACGCTCTCCGTGTGCTGGAGAAGCGGCCGAGGCTTCCTTGCCGGAGAAGCGGCACCTTCGCCGGCAGAGAGCATCCTGCCGGCCGCGGTGCGCTCCGGAGCGGGGGCTTGTGCCGAAAGAGGCCGGCA